>NC_088400.1:27803372-28070872 GCF_034236695.1 Oncorhynchus nerka
ATGCAAATTAATTACTTAAAAATCATACGTGATTTTCTGGATTTTTGTTTTAGATTCTGTCTCTCACAGTTGAAGTGTACCTATGATAAAAAATTACAGACCTCTACATGCTTTGTAAGTAGGAAAACCTGCAAAATCGGCAGTCTATCAAATACTTGTTCTCCCCACTGTATATGGAATTAGGAATACCAACACCTTGGATTTTCATAAACAAAAAAGTAACTGTTGGCATTTAATTTTCCTGCTGTACCGAAATATCACCCAAAACCGCAATACATACCGAACAGTGGGTTTGGTGAACCATTACACCCCTAGTTTCTGACTAGTGAACGTGATAGCCAATATCCCAGGCTGTCACCACGAGTCCAAGTCAAACACAGTGAACCAGCCACAAGCTGACTCTGTATCCCACACCATCAGAGAAACAGAATAGGCCCTCAGTCAGTGGAAAGTTCCAGACCCAACATGCTAGCTAATGGATGACGTTTCAGAAAGAGGGCTCAGTGTGGGTCAGTGGTCAGAGACAAGAATGTGAGGAACTAAAGAGGGCATAACCTTGATTTCTCTGTGTGTGTGAGTATGTGTGTCAGGGTTTCCATTAGCTGGCAATTGACAGATTTTGCCCCCCTAAAAATTATGAAAAGCCAATAAATCAAAAACTGTTGGCGGCCAAAATTACCGGGAAAAAAAATCCCATTGATAAATAATACTTTTTATTCATTGATGGAATGGTTCATTTGACAATTTAGTGGAATTAAATTGGCCTGTGTGTATTTTCATTGGTCATCATGCCTCTTTTTTTCACAACACAACTATCATGCGCACACAGCATATAGAGACTATTTTGAGCTGGACTTCTCCTGCAGCTCCTCAGCTGTTGCTGCTGGAGTAAAACATGCTTTTATACATTCATTTCCATTTACTTCCCTATTGGACCCAGCACTATGCCATTTCTCTCCTGTTCTATTAGTTTTCAAATTTACGTTTTTTTCATTTGTCCAGAAGCCAAAGGCCATGTAATATTAGCAACCCATCCTAGTTGTTGCATCTTTAAATTCCCTCTAAGTTTCTAACATTCTCATCTCTGTCGCATATGGAACCTCTATCAGGTGCACTGTTTTGAATGGTGTTCTCTCACTAATGGCATTTTGGCAAATGTTTGAAAATGACGTTTTACTGGCTGCTTCATCACGAGTTACACGTTCTTTTAAGATGTATTACCGTAACCTAAATGTGGTTTCGGTCATTCTGAGCACCGTGGGTAGATGCCCTAATGGGGTATGCACCCAATGCATATGGGTCCGTAAAATGTATCAAATTGCCAGTAAAGTAAAAATCTTCCCGGTCACATTGTCTGGCACCACATTTTTCTAACGGAAACCCTGGTGTATGTGGCCTCCTTCAGGACATCACAGCTCTGACCACTGAAAGCTCAGCCTGATAAATAGAACATTCATGAGTGAGGCCATAAGGGCGTGTTGAGGAGGAGTGCAGTCAGAGAGAGAGAGAGCTCATAAGGGAGTTCAGAGAGAGAGAGAGCTCATAAGGGAGTTGAGGAGGAGGAGTGCAGTCTCATAGGGAGTTGAGGAGGAGGAGTGCAGTCAGAGTGAGAGAGCTCATAAGGGAGTTGAGGAGGAGGAGTGCAGTCAGAGAGAGAGAGAGAGAGAGCGAGCTCATAAGGGAGTTGAGGAGGAGGAGTGCAGTCAGAGAGAGAGAGCTCATAAGGGAGTTGAGGAGGAGGAGTGCAGTCAGAGAGAGAGAGAGAGCTCATAAGGAGGTTGAAGGAGGAGGAGTGCAGTCAGAGAGAGAGCGAGCTCATAAGGAGGTTGAGGAGGAGGAGTGCAGTCAGAGAGAGAGAGCTCATAAGGGAGTTGAGGAGGAGGAGTGCAGTCAGAGAGAGAGAGAGCTCATAAGGGAGTTGAGGAGGAGGAGTGCAGTCAGATCAGGAGCCAGGGCCTAAAATTAAAATGCCAGCCAGAGACATTTTACCAGCCACGTTGGCAGGTGGTCAGGGCTCCACAGTGCGAGCTTTTCATAATAATAATAATAATAATAATAATAATAATAATGAAGTATGACGACATTTATAGTAAAATAAATTCTGCAGTAGATGTTTTCAAAGTATTTATGCCGTTTTGTTTCATAGCAGGTAAATTAAAATTGCACAAAGAACTATATATATATATATATAGCCTATTCCACCTTGCGCTGCAAGACTGCCTAGCTGGTGACAGACATAAAAGTTGGTCTAATTTACTTGAAACAAAAAAAGTCTACTGAAGTGAGATTTTGTCCTTATGTTTCTTGGCTATTTACATTGTTTTGTTCACAAGCTAGGTTTTCCTATGTTTGAGTTTCAACTGCTGGGGAAGTGAAGACAACGCCTCTACTTGTCAGACTCAATCTGAGGCACAAACATGACGAGTCGTGTTTATGTGGTAACCTCCCACCCTTAAAGGGGTAGGTGAAAATGTTTGGCTCATCTGTGATACTTTGATTAAAAGTAAAATATACCACAATGTTTAAGAAACATTACAAAGCATGCTCATCGTTTTGTGGAGCTGGTAGATGATTAAATCCACCTGCCAGTGGCTGAAGGACCAAAAAGTGCATTTTATGCCCCCCAGAGAGCACATATGAGAGTGTTGAGGAGGAGGGCCCTATCAAATCAAAGTTGATTTGTCACGTGCAGCGAATACAACAGGTGTAGTAGACCTTACAGTGAAATGCTTACTTACAGGCTCTAACCAATAGTGGAGGAAAAAAAGTGTGCGTGTGTGTGAGAAGAAATAAAACAGTAAAAAGACGTTTGAAAATAAGAGTAGCAAGGCTATATACAAGACACCGGTTAGTCAGGCTTATTGATGTGGGTATGGTTAAAGTGACTATGCATATAAGATAAACAGAGGGTAGCAGCAGCGTAAGAGGGGTTGGGGGGGCACACAATGCAAATAGTCCGGGTAACCATTTGGTTACCTGTTCAGGAGTCTTATGGCTTGGGGGTAAAAACTGTTGAGAAGCCTTTTTGTCCTAGACTTGGCACTCCGGTACCGCTTGCCATGCGGTAGTAGAGACAAGTCTATGACTGGGCTGGCTGGGGTCTGGCAATTTTCAGGGCCTTCCTCTGACACCGCCTGGTGTAGAGGTCCTGGATGGTAGGCAACTTTGCCCCAGTGATGTACTGGGCCGTACGCACTACCCTCAAGTGCCTTGCAGTCGGAGGCCGAGCAATTGCCGTACCAGGCAGTGATGCAACCGGTCAGGATGCTCTCGATGTTTCAGCTGTAGAACCTTTTGAGGATCTCAGGACCCATGCCAAATCTTTTTATAGTTAGTTTCCTGAGGGGGAATCAACTCTTGGTGTGTTTGGACCATTCTAGTTTGTTGTTGTGGACACCAAGGAATTTGAAGCTCTCAACCTGCTCCACTACAGCCCCGTCGATGAGAATGGTGATGTGCTCGGTGCTCCTTTTCCTGTAGCACCACAAAGCATTTCAGAGTAGAAGTGCTAATCTAGGATCTGTACCTAATCTTATTCATTATAATCTAAAAGACAAAACTGATCCTAGATCAAATCAAACTCTGTCACATGCGCCAAATACAACAAGTGTAGACCGTGAAATGCTACACTTGCCCCAACAGTGCAGTTTAAGAAGAGTTAAGAAAATATTGACCAAATAAACTAAAGTAAAAAATAAAAAGTAACAATCAAATAACAATATTGAGGCTATATACAGGGGGTAATTTGTACATGTAGATAGGGCTGAAGTGACTATGCATAGATAAACAGCGAGTAGCAGCAGTGTACAAAACAAATGGAGGGGGGGTTTCAATGTAAATAGTCCAGTGGCCATTTGATTAATTGTTCAGCAGTCTAATGGCTTGGGGGTAGAAGCTGTTAAAGGAGCCTTTTGGTCCTAGACTTGGCACTCCGGTATCACTTACCGTGTGGTAGCAGAGAAAACAGTCTATGACTTGGGTGACTGGAGTCTCTGAATTTTATGGGTTTTCCACTGACATTGCCAATTATATAGGTCCTGGATGACAGGAAGCTTGGCCCCAGTGATGTACTGGGCTGTACACACTACCCTCTGTAGTGCCTTACGGTCAGATGCCGAGCAGTTGCCATACCAGGCGGTGATGCAACCGGTCAGGATGCTCCCAATGGTGCAGCTGTAGAACTTTGAGGATCTGGGGACAATTGCCAAATCTTTTCAGTCTCCCGAGGGGGAAAATGTTTTGTCGTGCCCTCTTCACGACTGTCTTGGTGTGTTTGGACCATGATAGTTTGTTGGTGATGTGGACACCAAATAACTTGAAACTCTCGACCCACTCCACTACAGCCCTGTTGATGTAAATGGGGGCGTGTTCGGCCCACCTTTTCCTGTAGTCCATGACCAGCTCCTTTGTCTTGCTCACATTGAGGGAGAGGTTGCTGTCCTGGCACCACACTGCCAGTTCTCTGACCTCCTCCATATAGGCTGTCTCATTGTTGTCGGCCATGACTAGCCCAGCCAGGACTAGCCCAGCCAGGACTAGCCCAGTCCAGCCCCAAGGCTGAAATGCAGTGAAACTAAAGGCAGCACTTCCCACTCCAACCCATGGTCTCTGGCCAGACAGGATGGAATAAGCACTACTGTCTGCCTGTGCTGTGCGAGTTAGCCTGGCCTGGATAGACGGTCTTAATACTCCTTAAGGTCCATTAGGAAACGGAGATGTCCCCAGAGACTGCCGCAGGTGTCAGTTCCACCGTTACATCACCGTGGTTTTGTAAGCACAGCAGTTAAACATTTTCCTTCAGAGAACAGAGGGCCATTTCTGAACAGCCTAATCCTGGGCTACTCAGTCACAATACAGGGGGGGAGAAAGGAGTCACATGGAAGGACTTTGTTGCTTATCATTGTCAGCTTCCTGTGTAAGAGAGCGTCTGCCTCAAATGCAAATATGCTGCTGTTGCCGAGGATTAGATCAAGATTTAGCGGCACATATACAGTACCAGTCAAAAGCATTTTTTTGTTATTGTTTTCATACCATTTTCTACATTGTAGAATTATAGCAAAGACATAAAAACAAACACATGGAATCATGTAGTAACCAAAAAAAAAAAGTTGTTAAAGAAATCAAAATATATTTTATATTCTTCAAAGTAGCCACCCTTTGCCTTGATGACAGCTTTGCACAGTTGGCGTTCTCTCAACCAGCTTCACCTGGAATGCTTTTTCAACAGAGTTGGGAGTTCCCACATATGCTGAGCACTTGTTGGCTGCTTTTCCTTCACTCTGTGGTCCAACTCATCCAAAACCATCTCAATTGGGTTGAGGTCAGGTGATTGTGGAGGCCAGGTCATCTGATGAAACACTCCATCACTCTCCTCCTCGGTCAAATTCCCCTTACACAGCCTGGAGTTGTTGAAAAACAAATGATAGGACCACTAAGCCCAAACCAGATGGGTTGGCATATCGCTGCAGAATGCTGTGGTAGCCATGCTGGTTAAGTGTGCCTTGAATTCAATTTTAAATATATATATTTTTTAAATAAAATCAATCACTGACAGTGTCACCAGCAAAGCACCTCGACACCATCACACCTCCATGCTTCACGGTGGGAACCACACATGCAGAGATGATCCGTTCACCTACTCCGCGTCTCAAAGACACGGCGGTTGACTCAGACTATCGTCCAGATTTCCATCGGTATAATGTCCACTGCTCGTGTTTCTTGGCCCAAGCAAGTCTCTTCTTCTTATTGGTGTCCTTTGGTAGTGGTTTCTTTGCAGCAATTCAACCACGAAGGCCTGACTTATGCAGTCTCCTCTGAATAGTTGATGTTGAGATGTGTCTTGTTACTCTGTGAAGCATTTATTTGGGCTGCAATTTCTGAGGCTGGTTACTCCAATGAACTTATCCTCTTGCAGCAGAGGTAACTGAGTCTTCCTTTCCTGTGGCGGTCCTCATGAGAGCCAGTTTCATCACAGCGCTTGATGGTTTTTGAAACTGCACTTGAAGAAACTTTCAAAGTTCTTGACATTTTCAGAACTGACTGACCTTCAAGTCTTAAAGTAATGATGGACTGTCGTTTCTATTTGCTCATTTGAGCTGTTCTTGCCATAATATGGACTTGGTCTTTTACCAAATAGGGCCGTCTCCTGTATACCACACCTACCTTGTCACAACAACTGATAGGCTCAAACACATTAAGAAGGAAAGAAATTCCACAAATGAACTTAACAAGACACACCTGTTAATTGAAATGCATTCCAGGTGACTACCTCATGAAGCTGATTAAGAGAATGCCAAGAGTGTGCAAAGCTGTCAGCAAAGAAAAAATGAGGCTATTTTGAAGAACCTCAAATATAAAATATATTTTTTGATTTGTTTAACACTTTTTTTGGTTACTACAGTCGTGGCCAAAAGTTGAGAATGACACAAATATACATTTTCACAAAGTCTGCTGCCTCAGTTTGTATGATGGCAATTTGAATATACTCCAGAATGTTATGAAGAGTGATCAGATCAACTGCAATTAATTGCAAAGTCCCTCTTTGCCATGCAAATGAACGGAATCCCCAAAAAAACATTTCTACTGCATTTCAGCCCTGCCACAAATAGACCAGCTGACATGTCAATGATTCTCTCGTTAACACAGGTGTGAATGTTGACGAGGACAAGGCTGGAGATCCCTCTGTCATGCTGATTGAGTTCAAATAACAGACTGGAAGCTTCAAAAGGAGGGTGGTGCTTGGAATCATTGTTCTTCCTCTGTCGACCATGGTTACCTGCAAGAAAACATGTGCCATCATCATTGCTTTGCACAAAAAGTGCTTCGCAGACAAGGATATTGCTGCCAGTAAGATTGCACCTAAATCAACCATTTATCGGATCATCAAGAACTTCAAGGACAGTGGTTCAATTGTGAAGAAGGCTTCAGGGCGTCCAAGAAAGTCCAGCAAGTGCCAGGACCGTCTCCCAAAGTTGATTCAGCTGTGGGATCGGGGCACCACCAGTACAGAGCTTGCTCAGGAATGGCAGCAGGCAGGTGCGAGTGCGTCGGCATGCACAGTGAGGCAAAGACTTTTGGAGGATGGCCTGGTGTCAAGAAGGGCAGCAAAGAAGCCACTTCTCCCCAGGAAAAACATCAGGGACAGACTGATATTCTGCAAAAAGGTACAGGGATTGGACTGTTGAGGACTGTGGTAAAGTCATTTTCTCTGATGAATCCCCTTTCCGATTGTTTGGGGCATCCGGAAAAAAGCTTGTCCGGAGAAGACAAGGTGAGCGCTACCATCAGTCCTGTGTCATGCCAACAGTAAAGCATCCTGAGACCATTCATGTGTGGGGTTGCTTCTCAGCCAAGGGAGTGGGCTCACTCACAATTTTGCCTAAGAACACAGCCATGAATAAAGAATGGTACCAACACATCCTCCGAAAGCAACTTCTCCCAACCATCCAGGATCAGTTTGGTGACAATGCCTTTTCCAGCATGATTGGAGCACTTTGCCATAAGGAAAAAAGTGAAAACTAAGTGGCTCAGGGAACAAAACATCAATATTTTGAGTCCATGGCCAGGAAACTCCCCAGACCTTAATCCTGTTGAGAACTCGTGGTCAATCCTCAAGAGGCGAGTGGACAAACAAAAACCCACAAATTCTGACAAGCTCCAAGCATTGATTATGCAAGAATGGGCTGCCATTAGTCAGGATGTGGCCCAGAAGTTAATTGACAGCATGGCAGGGCGGATTAAAGAAGTCTTGAAAAAGGGTCAACACTGCAAATATTGACTCTTGCATCAACTTCATGTAATTGTCAATAAAAGCCTTGTAATTATACTTCAGTATTCCATAGTAACATCTGACAAAAATATCTAAAAGACACTGAAGCAGCAAACTTTGTGAAAATTAATATTTGTGTCATTCTCAATTTTTGGCCACGACTGTACATGATTCCATGTGTTATTTCATAGTTTTGATGTTTTCACTATTATTCTACAATGTAGAAAATAGTAAAAAGAAAATGAAAAACTCGAATGAGTAGGTGTCCAAACTTTTGACTGGTACTGTCCTCAACGCTGATCTGAAGACTGAGGTGTGTGTGTTCTGTGGATGCTAGGGAGACATGGCCGAGAGGAACTCCTGAACACCCATTTTACCACTAAATGCTGGCTACTTCGAGCAACCATCCCTATTATACAAAGACAGACAGACAGACAGACATGCAGACAGACAGGCATGCAGACAGGCATGCAGACAGGCATGCAGACAGGCATGCAGACAGAACTCCTCAACACCTCTTTACTTTCTCTATTCTCTCATGTTGTCTTTGGCTTGGGGCCAAGAAAAAAATATTCAACATTTAGACTGCCTTCAAAAGCAACACTGCAGTAATCCCAGAATCTGTTTCATAATCTCTCCTTTTCCATGGTAGTGCCAGACTCAAGAGTGGCTGGAATAACGTTAAACCCTTCTACTTCCTCATTACTGAAATACAACAGAACATATTTTCAGCTCAACACATGCAGGGCAGAAGGGAGTTACCCAATTAGGTAATAACAACCAAAGACCATTATGCCTTGACATACGGGCTCCCTACCTCCAAGCTTTTAGCCGTTAACCCATGCAATAGGGTGAGTGAGGTTGAATATTAGTCTCAGAATAGAAGACATTTCGAGCGGAAAACGGAAAGGGCCTTACCTGTTCGTTGATGGAACTGTAGTCGTTGGTGGTAGAAACGTCATCGTCCTCTGAGTCAAAGAACTCCTCCTGATTCTCCAGCAGCTCCGCCAGGATGCGGCTCACTGACTCCTGCTCCTTCAGGTCCTCTACATCTGTGTCTAAACTAGAGTTACAGAAAATATGACCTCAGATCAGCCGTTATCATAAACACACAGTGTCTAAACTACAGTACAGGCAAGAAATGACTTCAGATCAGCTGTGATCAACCTTCATAACTGAAAGGACTTCTACGTCCATGTGTAAACTACAGTACAGAGGGGAAATGACCTCAGATCAGCTGTTATCCCAACCATCACACCGTACAAAAATACAGTAGCTTATTGCATCATTATGTTTGATGTGAAGTCAGATGACTAAGAAATACATGTTAGTAAGTACACAATGATAAAGCTTCGTTATTGTTACTTTTATTTTTTACATTAGTTTATTTAGTAAATATTTTCTTAACTCCATTTCTTGAACTGCATTGCTGGTTGAGGGCTTGTAAGTTAAGCATTTCATGGTAAGGTCTACACCTGCTGTATTCGGCGCATGTGACAAATAACATTTGATTTGGATTTGAAATATGCATTTCAAACACGTATACGACTAGTGGTATTATAATTAGATTCTGGCATTGACAGAACAGCTGTTATCTCCCTGAAGTCAAATCAAATTGTATTTGTCACATACACATGGTTAGCAGATGTTAATGGGAGTGTAGCGAAATGCTTGTGCTTCTAGTTCCGACAATGCAGTAATAACCAACTACTAATAAAAACTACTGTCTTATACACACAAGTGTAGGGGGATAAAGAATATGTACATAAAGATATATGAATGAGTGATGGTACAGAGCGGCATAGGCAAGATACAGTAGATGGTATTGAGTGCAGTATATATATATATATATATATATATATATATATATGAGATGAGATGAGTATGTAAACAAAGTGGCATAGTTTAAAGTGGCTAGTGATACATGTATTACATAAGGATGCAGTAGATGAGTACAGTATATACGTATACATATGAGATGAATAATGTAGGGTATGTAAACATTATATTAGGTAGCATTGTTTAAAGTGGCTAGTGATATATTTTACATCATTTCCCATCAATTCCCATTATTAAAGTGGCTGGAGTTGAGTCAGTGTGTTGGCAGCAGCCACTCAATGTTAGTGGTGGCTGTTTTTCAGTCTCTCGGTCCCAGCTTTGATGCACCTGTACTGACCTCGCCTTCTGGATGATAGCGGGGTGAACAGGCAGTGGCTCGGGTGGTTGTTGTCCTTGATGATCTTTATGGCCCTCTTGTAACATTGGGTGGTGTAGGTGTCCTGGAGGACAGGTAGTTTGCCCCCGGTGATGCGTTGTGCAGACCTCACTACCCTCTGGAGAGCCTTACGGTTGTGGGCGGAGCAGTTGCCGTACCAGGCGGTGATACAGCCCGCCAGGATGCTCTCGATTGTGCATCTGTAGAAGTTTGTGAGTGCTTTTGGTGACAAGCCGAATTTCTTCAACCTCCTGAGGTTGAAGAGGCGCTGCTGCGCCTTCTTCACGATGCTGTCTGTGTGGATGGACCAATTCAGTTTGTCTGTGATGTGTATGCCGAGGAACTTAAAACTTACTACCCTCTCCACTACTGTTCCATCGATGTGGATAGGGGGGTGTTCCCTCTGCTGTTTCCTGAAGTCCACAATCATCTCCTTAGTTTTGTTGACGTTGAGTGTGAGGTTATTTTCCTGACACCACACTCGAGGGCCCTCACCTCCTCCCTGTAGGCAGTCTCGTCATTGTTGGTAATTCAAGCCTACCACTTGTGTCGTCCGCAAACTTGATGATTGAGTTGGAGGCGTGCGTGGCCACGCAGTCGTGGGTGAACAGAACACGGCCGTTTTCAGAACATTGGCTACAGATGATCTCGAGTCTAGAAGATTATTTTATTATTTTGCAGAGCAACTCCTCACGTGTCTCCAAAACATGTCTGGGTGTCATCTGGGTTTGGTTATTTATTTCAGAATGTAAATTAACGTTATGGGTGTGGTATATTGTCAATATACCACGGCTAAGGGCTGTTCTTTTGCTCAACGCAACGCACAGTGCCTGGATACAGACCTTAGCCGTGGTATATTGGCCATACTGTATACCACAAACCCCCGAGGTGCCTTATTGTCATTATTTTTTATTTTACCTTTATTTAACTAGGCAAGTCAGTTAAGAACAAATTCATATTTTCAATGACGGCCTAGGAATAGTGAACTGCCTGTTCACTGTTTGTACCTTGTCAGCTCAGGGGATTTGAACTTGCAACCTTTCAGTTACTAGTCCAACGCTCTAACCACTAGGCTGGTTACAAACATAATTAGAGCAGTAAAACTATTTGTGTCATACGGTCTCATACCACGGCATTCAGCAAATCAGCATTCAGGGCTCGCACCACCCAGTTTATAATTAAATATAATTTGTGCTCTATAACCACTTCTGAGCAAAAGTGGCAGCAAAGTGAAAGAGCCATGGATTTGCAGGTATGAACAAGTACTACAGGCCTTAGGTATGAGGTATTTAGGATGGCTAGTTGATGTGCTGTCACTATTGTTGGTCGTACTGGAAGACGTCGGGTCCGAAGACGGCGGCGAGGGCTCCAACGCTCCAGCTCTCCTCCTGGAGCGAGGCCACGCTGGACAGGAAGCGGCACAGGAAGCGCAGCAGGCTGTAGTTGACCTGAGGCAGCTGCTGGAGGAAGTACTTCATGTTGCGGGCGAGCTCCTCCTCACTGCTGTAGTCTGGACAACACACATCAACAACAAGGGTTTATAGATGATGCTGCCAAGGGAAGAAAGTAAGGTGAGAGGGCAGGTGGAAAACTAGAGAAGGAATAATGTGCATCACCTTTATCGGGAGTACAGGTCAGATCCACAGAACATCAACAGGAGGATGAAGAGGTAGGGGACAGTAGAGAGGTGAATGATGAAGAGGACTAAGATTAACATACCTTGGTAGAGCTGCAGGATGTGGGCCTGCATGCCTGCAGGGATGATGGGTTCTGGGAGCTCCTGCAGGAAGAGACGGAGCAGGCTGACGGCCGAGGCCAGGTCAGCCTCTTTCTCCAGGTCCACCTCCTCCCCAGAGTCATAGCGCTGCCGTAGCCACTCCACCCGCTCCGCATTACCGTTGACCAGGAACAGCCCCTCCAGATCCAGACGCCCTGAGAGCAACACAGAGGCACAGAGGATAGTAGTCAATCACTGGCTCACTCCGCTTAACAGTTCTTGATGAATGAATCCTCTATGGACCATTTCAATGAGGACTGAATACAGCATTAATTTGCTTTGAATGAGTAGAATGGCCTCTTGACTATTTCAAACAGATCCCACAGTGATTTAATTACACAAATAAACTTCTCAACTTGTCATTTCTCAAATGGGTGAAATTGCACCATTTCCTAGATTTGTAGTGGTACTACAATTTGTGCAGATGTACTTCCAGCTCAATCACAGAGCGTATTAATGTTGGGGAGGAAGGAATTTTATTTTACCAACAATCCCTTTCAGTGAGTGTTGGTGGTTGTGTTAGTGGCTTCCTCTGTTTCCAGATGCAGCAGCCAGATGACATCATGGTCTGTCCGTTGAATCAATTACCACTATTGAAGCAGGGGGTGTACACAAGGAAGTCCACAACCAGGAAACAAAGAACGCAATCATTACACTGTCATGTCATTCCACAACTCTGGGTTGTTCCACCACAGTGAATGAGGAGATCTGCCACTAGGCTTTGTTCATAGTGAGCTGCCTGGTTAAAGAAAACAGTGGGCGGTAACTGTAAGGGATAGCGCTCTGGTAGGTGACCTGGCACAGACCAGGCCCCCTGCCCACCTCCCCTCCATACCCAGCCTATAAAACCCCACTGGGACTCCAGCAGCAGGCCACTTGCTCACCTCCCTGCCCAGCCTATAAAACCCCACTGGGACTCCAGCAGCAGGCTCCTTGCTCACCTCCCCTTCCAGCCTATAAAACCCCACTGGGACTCCAGCAGCAGGCCACATGCTCACCTCCCTGCCCAGCCTATAAAACCCCACTGGGACGCCAGCAGCAGGCCCCTTGCTCACCTCCCCTTCCAGCCTATAAAACCCCACTGGGACTCCAGCAGCAGGCCCCTTGCTCACCTCCCCTTTCAGCCTATAAAACCCCACTGGGACTCCAGCAGCAGGCCCCTTGCTCACCTCCCCTTTCAGCCTATAAAACCCCACTGGGACTCCAGCAGCAGGCCCCTTGCTCACCTCCCCTCCCAGCCTATGAAACACCACTGGGACTCCAGCAGCAGGCCCCTTGCTCACCTCCCCTCCCAGCCTATAAAACCCCACTGGGACTCCAGCAGCAGGCTCCTTGCTCACCTCCCCTTCCAGCCTATAAAACCCCACTGGGAGTCCAGCAGCAGGCTCCTTGCTCACCTCCACTTCCAGCCTTTAAAACCCCACTGGGACTCCAGCAGCAGGCCCCTTGCTCACCTCCCTGCCCAGCCTAGAAAACCCCACTGGGACTCCAGCAGCAGGCTCCTTGCTCACCTCCCCTTCCAGCCTATAAAACCCCACTGGGACTCCAGCAGCAGGCTCCTTGCTCACCTCCCCTCCCAGCCTATAAAACACCACTGGGACTCCAGCAGCAGACTCCTTGCTCACCTCCCCTCCCAGCCTATAAAACCCCACTGGGACTCCAGCAGCAGGCTCCTTGCTCACCTCCCCTCCCAGCCTATAAAACCCCACTAGGGCTCCAGCAGCATTTCACTGGCCTGGTCTCCTGACGCTCACAGAGGTCTTACGTTACAGTGATGGCATCCCGTTGTGAGTGCAAACAGACATTCATTTCTGGACTGCACAAGTATCATTAATATGGCGACTGGCAGGTGAATGAAAGGTGTGTGTGATGTATTACACCTGATGTCAAATGGAATTTAGTTGACTGATAAGCTACCTGGAGATAAAACAAGTTGAAATGCATAGGAGGAAGTGAGAATCCCAGTCATGGTAATAGGAACTGAATGGATGTTTATGCCTGTAGAGTTGCAGCAGTATGCCTGCATTGGCTTGACTAGCTCATTTTTTCCCCAACGCCCATCTTTCATAGTTTAAAAGGAGTCGAGGTTGGTAAAATAAAAGCTATGCAAGGGAAGAAGCATGTGAGAAGAGAAGCTCTCTCAACTACATGTTTGGTTTATCGTGTTGCAAGGAGGACAGTCATGACTAAATGTTTATTTTTCAGCCAGTAGTTCGGCTAGGCTATATGGAACATGAGCAGATTCTTCCTAAATAATAAATACACAGATGATAGGGTGCAGGTTATGTCAATCAAGTAGAAGCGTTGCCAGTGGGGATTGATTACAGAAGTTTAAATAACGACAGGTCGAAGTGTCGCTGGTGGGGATTGATTACAGAAGCTGAAATAACGACAGGTCGAAGTGTCGCTGGTGGGGATTGATTACAGAAGCTGAAATGACGACAGGTCGAAGTGTCGCCAATGGGGATTGATTACAGAAGCTGAAATGACAACAGGTCGAAGTGTCGCCAGTGGGATTGATTGAAATTACAGAAGCAGTGGGGATTGATAATGAAAACGACAGGTCGAAGTGTCGCCGGTGGGGATTGATTACAGAGGCTGAAATGACGACAGGTCGAAGTGTCGCCAGTGGGGATTGATTACAGAGGCTGAAATGACAACAGGTCGAAGTGTCGCCAGTGGGGATTGATAGAGGCTGAAATGATAACAGGTCGAAGTGTCGCCAGTGGGGATTGATAGAGGCTGAAATGACAACAGGTCGAAGTGTCGCCAGTGGGGATTGATAGAGGCTGAAATGACGACAGGTCGAAGTGTCGCCAGTGGGGATTGATTACAGAAGCTGAAATAACGACAGGTCGAAGTGTCGCCAGTGGGGATTGATAGAGGCTGAAATGACAACAGGTACATGTTCATCTAAAGTACCGGAGAGAATTGTCAAAACAATCCCCGACGATATAAAACAAGACAGTGGCAGAATAATGGGATTTACAGTGCACATAGAAATATACATTAAGGTAAATGTGATGCTCAATGAGGTGATTCATTTGCCAGAGAGAGAGCATGTATTTTGGAGGTCCAATCTGTGCAGCTCTCTTGTGTTGCTCTCGGTCGATAGACAACCAGGAAATAAACTACTGGACAAAGTACTGGCTCCCGTTTGATGCCTGAGGAATGAGTCTCTAGTTAGAAATACAGCTTGTGAATGTTCCACTCACCATGCTCTTCGACGTACTCTACGATGTGCTTGACCAGTAGGGGGACCTCCTGGCCTGGCTGGCCGCTCTGCTGCACCTCATCTAGGGGAACCCCAAAAACCCTGGCTGGTGTCAGGGAGTTGCTGGGGGAAGGAGAGAGGCTCTTCCTCATCGCTTCCACAGCCGAGCTGCTTCCGAAGGTCTGGATGTCCGCCACCGCCAAACACACCGGAGAGAGAGACAGAGGGAGAGACACTGTCACGGGCTGTGTTCTCCATCCAACATACATATCTAAACACACAGGGCAGCCAGTGTGGTTATCAGACCCAGCTAGCGCTGAGCCAGTGTAGTCGTTATCAGGTTCCAGCTAGCTCGGAGTGAGTGGGTTATTAATTAGTGTCATGTGCATGTGTCTGACAGCCATCAGAACAAGCATAGACAGTTACAATGTTAATGGGAGCAGGTGCTTGGGCTTGGAGCGCTAGCTAGGCCACATTTCAGTGATGGTTTCAGTGTTCTGTGCCCTATTAAACAAACACACACTACCCAGGCCAGCGACCTCCCTAAAGAATGGCTCTACTTAAGCAATAAGGCTCGGGGGTGCGGTATACAGCCAAAATACCACGGCTAAGGGCTGTTCTTACGCACAGTGCCTGGATACAGAACTTAAACGCCAGAGTTGCATATTTGCTATTATAAACTGATTACCAACATAATTACAGCTGTAAAAATAAGTGTTGTCATACCCGTGGTATACGATCAGCGAATCAGCATTCAGGGATCGAACCACCCAGTTTATAATACAGGTCAGCCTAGGGCATATTAGTCTGAAAACAAATCCAGATCTGACCCATTCACACATCAATGACTGACTGCAGCCTCTATTCAACCACATCAGTGTGTTGTGGCTCTCCATTTGTTCTAAACATGTGGACAAAAATGTTAGCTCAATGCTCACACAAACCTATAATGTTGTTGTACTCACCGTTCAGCACTTACAACACCCAGTAGTTCACCTTATCTTCAGCACCACTCACTAGCAGTGAATCGAATGGTCATCTATGGCTGCTTCAGGTTATGGCAAAAGATGAGCCTGTAGTTCCTCATTGACAGACCGCGAATCCTGATCAGGACTTCAGTAGCTAAGCTGCAGGAGAAAATGGAGATTAAAAAATAAAGTGTTTGAAAGAAGCTGCTTCGTTAGGTCCAAGACGTTCTATTATATTGAGAAGATAGTCGAATGGTCGCTCGAACAATGAAAATACATGTCCTCAAAGATGGAAGGCAGGTAGGAGGCAAGATCATGTGGGACCATTATAGGGTTGTCTAGATGGGATACAACTTATGTTAAAATTGAAATTTCCTATCAGGTTAGGAGAATTTACGCAGCAGGTTAGGAGCTTTCATACCCATCAAGCCCACTTTCATATTTGGATTCAAATTTTTAAAAGTACGGACATTTTCTGCTTGTTTGTTTCAACTAATTAATCTAGTCGTTATATCCATAAGCTTTTTATTAAGACAATCAGATGTTTTATTGTTTGTTTTAAGTTGTTGACAATTGTGTAAGTTCCACATTTCAAAGGCTACCCTCATATAAACACATTTCATTTTTTTACCTAAGATAAGTGATAATCTTTTATCTAAAATGAAGAGATGTGCTGATATATGCACAGCATATTTTATGAACATTCATGACTATTTCTTGCCAACATAAAACATGGGTTTTTCATGCCATCAGTCATGCCTGTATGTCACAGTCTCACAGTAGCAACATCATTTGGTTAACAACAACAAGATAATTGATTTCAGGCATTCACAGATTACATATTTAAACAGTCTTATTTTTTTTTTTTACCCCTTTCTCTCCCCAATTGTGGTCTCCAATTAGTGGTAGTTACTGTCTTGTCTCATCGCTGCAACTTTTTAAAACATTTTTTATTTC
This sequence comes from Oncorhynchus nerka, assembly GCF_034236695.1. Lineage (NCBI taxonomy): Eukaryota > Metazoa > Chordata > Actinopteri > Salmoniformes > Salmonidae > Oncorhynchus > Oncorhynchus nerka. The sequence goes on from NC_088400.1 coordinate 27,820,272, forward strand.
ACCTTTATTTAATCAGGTAGGCTAGTTGAGAACAAGTTCTCATTTGCAACTGCGACCTGGCCAAGATAAAGCATAGCAGTTCGACACATACAACACAGAGTTACACATTGAAAGAACAAAACATAGTCAATAATACAGTAGAAAAAAAAGAAAAAGTCTATATACAGTGAGTGCAAATAAGGTCAAATAAGGGAGTTAAGGCAATAAATAGGCCATGGTGGCGAAGTAAATACAATATGGCAATTAAACACTGGAATGGTAGATGTGCAAAAGATGGATGTGCAAGTAGAGATACTGTGGTGCAAAAGGAGCAAAATAAATAAATACAGTATGGGAATGAGGTAGATAGATGGGCTGTTTACAGATGGGCTATGAACAGGTGCAGTGATCTGTGAGGTGCTGTGACAGCTGGTTCTTAAAGCTAGCGAGGGAGATGGGAATCTCCAGCTTCAGAGATTTTTGCAATTCATTTCAGTCATGGGCAGCAGAGAACTGGAAGGAAAGATGACCAAAGGAGGAATTGGCTTTGGGGGTGACCAGTGAGATATATCTGCTGGAGCGCGTGCTACGAGTGGGTGCTGCTATGGTGACCAGTGAGCTGAGATAAGGCGGGGCTTTACCTAGCAGAGACTTGTAGATAACCTGTAGCCAGTGGGTTTGGCGATGAGTATGAAGCCAGGGCCAGCCAACGAGAGCGTACAGGTCGTAATGGTGGGTAGTGTATGGGGCTTTGGTGACAAAACGGATGGCACTGTGATAGACTGCATCCAGTTTGTTGAGTAGAGTGTTGGAGGCTATTCTATAGATGACATCACCGAAGTCGAGGATCGCTAGGATGGTCAGTTTTACGAGGGTATGTTTGGCAGCATGAGTGAAGGATGCTTTGTTGCGATATAGGAAGCCGATTCTAGATTTAATTTTGGATTGGAGATGCTTAATGTGAGTCTGGAAGGAGAGTTTACAGTCTAACCAGACACCTAGGTATTTGTAGTTGTCCACGTATTCTAAGTCAGAGCCGTCCAGAGTAGTGATGCTGGACGGGCGAGCAGGTGCGGGCAGTGATCGATTGAATAGCATGCATTTAGTTTTACTTGCGTTTAAGAGCAGTTGGAGGCCACGGAAGGAGAGTTGTATGGCATTGAAGCTCGTCTGGAGGTTAGTTAACAGTGTCCAAAGAAGGGCCAGAAGTATACAGAATGGTGTCTTCTGCGTAGAGGTGGATCAGAGAATCACCAGCAGCAAAAGCAACATTGATGTATACAGAAAAGAGAAATCGGCCCGAGAATTGAACCCTGTGGCACACCCATAGAGACTGTCAGAGGTCCAGACAATAGGCCCTCCGATTTGATACACTGAACTCTATCAGAGACGTAGTTGGTAAACCAGGCGAGGCAATCATTTGAAAAACCAAGGCTGTTGAGTCTGCCAATAAGAATGTTGTGATTGACAGAGTCGAAAGCCTTGGCCAGGTCGTTGAATATGGCTGCACAGTCATATCTCTTATCGATGGCGGTTATAATGTCGTTTAGAACCTTGAGCGTGGCTGAGGTGCACCCATGACCAGCTCTGAAACCAGATTGCATAGCGGAGAAGGTATGGTGGGATTCTAAATGGTCAGTAATCTGTTTGTTAACTTGGCTTTCGAAGACCTTAGAAAGACAGGGTAGGATAGATATAGGTCTGTAGCAGGTCTAGAGTGTCACCCCCTTTGAAGAGGGGGATGACCGCGGCAGCTTTCCAATCTTTGGGAATCTCAGACGATATGAAAGAGAGGTTGAACAGGCTAGTAATAGGAGTTGCAACAATTTCGGCAGATAATTTAAGCAAGAGAGGGTCCAGATCGTCTAGCCTGGCTGATTTGTAGGGGTCCAGATTTTGCAGCTCTTTCAGAACATCAGCTACCTGGATTTGGGTCAAGGAGAAATGGTGGGGGCTTTGGAGAGTTGCTGTGGAGGGTGCTGGGCAGTTGACCGGGGTAGGGGTAGCCATGTGGAAAGCATGGCCAGCCATAGAGAAATGCTTATTGAAATTCTCAATTATAGTGGATTTATCGGTGGTGACAGTGTTTCCTAGCCTCAGAGAAGTGGGCAGCTGGGAGAAGGTGCTCTTATTCTCCATGGACTTTACAGTGTCCCAGAACTTTTTTGAGTTAGTACTACAGGATGCAAATTTCTGTTTGAAAAAACGTGCCTTAGCTTTTCTAACTGCCTGTGTATATTTGTTCCTAACTTCCCTGAAAAGTTGCATATCACGGGGGCTATTCGATGCTACTTAATTTGAACTTAATCTGCTGAAATCCTGGGAGTGTGACAGGTTATGGTCATTTGAGAAGCTCACGACTCCATTGAGACTCGAGTTCCAATCCATTACACTATCAATACCTTATTCAAACACCAACATGTGATTTTCTCTTATCTGATCTCCAGAAGTGATGAAGGGGTTGTGTTGAAAACAAGTAGAGAGCACAACGGAGACGAGGTATGATGACTAAAACACACCCAAGTCATTGACTTCCACCTCGCCAGATTACTATTGTAGGGCTGAGGTGACCACAAAGTACTGCCTCACCTAACCTCTCAGTGGTACTGGCATTGAAAGAGAACAGGAGACGTTGACAGAGGTTTCACAACAGGGCAGTGTGGTATTGACTGGAGGGAAGATGGGAGAAGGATATAGGTTAGGAGGACTTTGACAGAGAGACCCTGTCTGCAATGTCAACACTACAAGTTGACCCGAATGCTCTTCCTGAGGTTGAACTCTTATTGCCAATGGACTACTACTTTCTAATTGAGTGTCAATAATATAGGTAGAGCGAGAGATACAACAGGGGGTAGTAGGGATGGGCCAGGGAGACTATGCTACTGTTGCCTGATCCTCCCATAGCGTTAATAACTAGATACTTTAACCTGTTGAGTGTAGGGGGCAGTATTTTGATGTTTGGATGAAAAACGTACCCAAATGAAACTGCCTATTTCTCAGGCCCAGAATATGCATATAATTGTCAGATTAGGATAGAAAACTCTAAAGTTTCCAAAACTGTCAAAATATTGTCTGAGTATAACAGAAATGATCTAAGCAGGAAGTTCTGTTTTTCCTGAATCCTCTATTTATTGTAAAAACAACCTGAGGATTGATTATAAAAACGTTTGACATGCTTCTACGAACTTTACGGATACTATTTGGAATTTTAGTTTGGCAAACGAAAATCCTGTGGATTTCTGGACAAAATACGCCAACCAAATGGAGGTGTTTGGATATAAAAATAATCTTTATCGAACAAAAGGAACATTTGTGTAACTGGGAGTCTCGTGAGTGCAAACATCCGAAGATCAAAGGTAAGCGATTCATTTTATTGCTTTTCTGACTTTCGTGACCAATCTACTTGGCTGCTAGCTGTTTAATATTGTGTGCTGAGAGAGATGTCCTAACATAAACACTTGGATAGCTTTTGCTGTAAAGCTTTTTTGAAATCTGACATGCCAGGTGGATTAACAACAAGCTAACCTGTGTTTTGCTATATTGTACTTGAGATTTCATGAAAATGTAATATTTTTAGTAATTTAATTTGAATTTGGCGCTCTGCAATTCAGCGGATGTTGACGAAAATGATCCCGCTAACGGGATGGGTGCGCCAAGAAGTTAAGGGATAGGAATGAGAAGGGCTTGTTATTTAAACCAGAGGCCATGGTGGCAGAGGCTGCATTTACACAGGCAGCCCAATTCTTATCTTTTTTCCACAAATTGCTCTTTTGACCATTCACATAGTTTCATAGAAGAGCTGATCTGAATGGTCAAAGTACCAATTAGTGAAAAAAAAAGATCAGAATTGGGCTGCCTGTACATAAGTTTCAGGTTACAGTGCTTATATACATGTATACAGGTTGGCAATAGATTGTTCTGTAGATCTTACTGAGTAAGCATATGGAAACAGACAACTGGTTAGAACTAGAGGTCGACAGATTACGATTTTTCAACGCCGAACACCAAAAAAACACAATACCGATTAAAATCGTAATAATGACAATTACAACAATACTGAATGAACACTTATTTTAACTTAATATAACACATCAATAAAATCAATTTAGCCTCAAGTAAATAATGAACCATATTCAATTTGGTTTAAATAATGCAAAAACTAAGTGTTTGGGGAAGAAAGTAAAAGTGCAATATGTGCTATGTAAGAAAGCTAATGTTTAAGTTCCTTGCTCAGAACATGAGAACATATGAAAGCTGGTGGTTCCTTTTAACATGAGTCTTCAATATTCCCAGGTAAGAAGTTTTAGGTTGTAGTTATTATAGGAATTATAGGACTATTTCCCTCTATACCATTTGTATTTCATTAACCTTTGACTATTGGATGTTCTAATAGGCACTTTAGTATTGCCAGTGGAACAGTATGAAACGCTATTAGCACACGCTAACTAGCTAGCCATTTCACTTCGGTTACACCAGCCTCATCTCAGGAGTTGATAGGCTTGAAGTCATAAACAGCGCAATGCTTGAGGCACAACGAAGAGCTGCTGGCAAAACGCACTAAAGTGCTGTTTGAATGAATGTTTATGCGCCTGCTTCTGCCACCACCGATACTTAGATACGTGTATGCTCAGTCAGATTATATGCAACACAGGACACGCTAGATAATATCTAGTAATATCAACCATGTGTAGTTAACTAATGATTATGATTGATTATTTTTTTACAAGATAAGTTTAATGCTAGCAACTTACCTTGGCATACTGCATTCGCGTAACAGGCAGTCTCCTTGTGGAGTGCAACGAGAGAAAGGCAGGTCGTTATTGCGTTGGCTAGTTAACTGTAAGATTGCAAGTTTGGATCCCCCGAGCTGACAAGGTGAAAATCTGTCGTTCTGCCCTTGAACGAGGCAGTTAACCCACCGTTCCTATGCCATCATGGAAAATAAGAATGTGTTCTTAACTGACTTGCCTAGTTAAATAAAGGTGTGTATGTATATATATATATATATTTTAAAAAATTAAATTAAAAATTAAAAAAATATTGGCAAATCGGCGCACAAAAATACAGATTTCTGATTGTTATGAAAACTTGAAAATCGGCCCTAATTAAATCGTCCATTCCGATTAATCGGTCGACCTCTAGTTGGTACCTAGTGTGCCTTCCCGCTACTGCAGTGTCTCATACAGTCACAATGCCATCTTACTGTCTGAGCATGGGCAGAGCGAATCATATTGTTGAATTTGCATACAAATTCCATCTTTGATACGGATGTCAGCCATCTGTGAAGGCTTGAGGTGTGGGTGTAGACATGAAATGCCTGCGCCTTAGCCGTGTTGGTCTGCTTGCCTTAAAACAATGACATTCTGACTATTGATTAAGCATCGACTTTATCACCTCTTGTGCAAATAAAATAAAATCAGCATAAAAAAAACACCATTGTCAAATCAATGATATGGAAAAAGCTTCTGGTGTGCTTGTCTGGGACTACAATAAAACATGTACTGTTGGGGGTACAAGAGGACTGGAGTTGGAAACCACTGCCTTAAAACATAGGCAAAGCTTTTTCAAAACAACAGCTGGATATTTGTGGGTGTGAATTTAATACCTAACGCAAAATGACCCTAACCTCACCTGAACCTACTAAAATCAAGACAATGACAAAACTATACAGAATGACGTTGCAGACAGAAGCTCCCTTTGCCATCTTGCCGAGAGGGCTCAAAGGAAGTAACAACTGAATTGTAATAATGGTAAGTGCCTCACCAAGGCATGAGTCATTGTGACAAGAGGCAGTTAACATAACACTAGGCAGATCAAAGTCTGGAATGTTACAACAGAATCCATCTCCATGAGCAGTAGTGGGATCATTCCATTTTAAATACACTAACTCAAGATAGAACAGGATAATCATTTGAAACAAACTGTAAATACATACAGAATTTTCCAGATGGAACATTTTTAAAGTAATTTCCTGAATTGACAAAACATTTAAATTGAAGTCGCCCTCTAAGAGCATCAAAGAAGCATCCAAAGCTTTGAATCCTACTGGTACAGAAGGCTTGGAAGTCTGCTGTGCTTCATACATAGTGGGATCAAATACAGACTTACATAAGTGAAATGCTTAAATACAAGCCCTTAAACAACAACGCTTTAAGAAGTTAAGAAAAATCCTGTGCCTTCAACTCCACTGCTCTCTCCACTCAATCAACAGGAAAACAAAATGGCCTCAATGTAGCAGTTGTCAGATGGTGCTTCATCCCAACATGTTAATCTTCTGCTGTCAAACACTTCCCTGCCTACAGACAGACTATATCAGGTTCTAACATTTCACTTATAAAGCTAAACAAGTCTAGTTATCACAACAAGATATAAGCCTAAAGACATAGGAACACTTTCACTCAATACAAAGTGATATACAGTCACAACAGCTACAGTATGTGGAGGGGATAATTCATACCGGTGACACCACCTGGTTCACGACTGTCCATCTACGCTGCCAGGGACAGTGATGGAAAGGAGTGGCAAACCAAGACCAGGAGGAGAGCTCAAACCAAGCAGAGAAATCCCCTGGCCTGATAGACAGCTGATTTAGGCTGTGGTCAAAGCAAGGACTGATTTCAAGGTTTTAATGCTAACCTACAAAGCATTACATGGGCTTGCTCCTACCTATCTCTCTGATTTGGTCCTGCCGTACATACCTACACGTACGCTATGGTCACAAGACGCAGGCCTCCCAATTGTCCCTAGAATTTCTAAGCAAACAGCTGGAGGCAGGGCTTTCTCCTATAGAGCTCAATTTTTATGAAACGGTCTGCCTACCCATGTCAGAGACGCAAACTCGGTCTCAACCTTTAAGTCTTTACTGAAGACTCATCTCTTCAGTGGGTCATATGATTGAGTGTAGTCTGGCCCAGGAGTGGGAAGGTGAATGGAAAGGCTCTGGAGCAACGAACCGCCCTTGCTGTCGCTGCCTGGCCGGTTCCCCTCTTTCCACTGGGATTCTCTGCCTCTAACCCTATTACAGGGGCTGAGTCACTGGCTTACTGGGGCTCTCCCATGCCGTCCCTGGAAGGGGTGCGTCACCTGAGTGGGTTGATTCACTGATGTGGTCATCCTGTCTGGGTTGGCGCCCCCCCTTGGGTTGTGCCATGGCGTAGATCTTTGTGGGCTATACTCAGCCTTGTCTCAGGATGGTAAGTTGGTGGTTGATATCCCTCTAGTGGTGTGGGGGCTGTGCTTTGGCAAAGTGGGTGGGGTTATATCCTTCCTGTTTGGCCCTGTCCGGGGGTGTCCTCGGATGGGGCCACAGTGTCTCCTGACCCCTCCTGTCTCAGCCTCCAGTATTTATGCTGCAGTAGTTTATGTGTCGGGGGGCTAGGGTCAGTTTGTTATATCTGGAGTACTTCTCCTGTCCTATTCGGTGTCCTGTGTGAATCTAAGTGTGCGTTCTCTAATTCTCTCCTTCTCTCTCTCGGAGGACCTGAGCCCTAGGACCATGCCCCAGGACTACCTGACATGATGACTCCTTGCTGTCCCCAGTCCACCTGGCCGTGCTGCTGCTCCAGTTTCAACTGTTCTGCCTTATTATTATTCGACCATGCTGGTCATTTATGAACATTTGAACATCTTGGCCATGTTCTGTTATAATCTCCACCCGGCACAGCCAGAAGAGGACTGGCCACCCCACATAGCCTGGTTCCTCTAGGTTTCTTCCTAGGTTTTGGCCTTTCTAGGGAGTTTTTCCTAGCCACCGTGCTTCTACACCTGCATTGCTTGCTGTTTGGAGTTTTAGGCTGATTTTCTGTACAGCACTTTGAGATATCAGCTGATGTACGAAGGGCTATATATAAAAATGTAAAAAATAAATGATAAAAAAAAAAAAATCTGAACAGAGACATTCAGCAGGTTTAAAGTACAGGACACCTCAACGCATCTTCTACAAGCATCTGATCACAAGATAGGCCTGTACCCCTTTGGATATAGGCCTACCCAGGCAAGGGTAGTTATTCTAAGGCTCACCTTTTTCTGTTGAGAGAACCTCTTGGGTTAGCAGGTTAGTTTCACACTCATCGGTTTCAGGCTTTTTGGATGTCCTGTCCTAGGCTCGACAGGGAATCTGACCAGATTTGGTTATGCTTGGCCCGTTTCCATTACAAAACAATCCTCTAGCAACAACAATCTCACATGGCAGGAGGTTGTGCACTTAGTGACTTGATGTTCCTGTCCTGCCATTCTAAAATTTATGGGCGGCAGGTAGCCTAGTGGTTAGAGCGTTGGACCAGTAACCGAAAGATTGCAAGATCGAATCCCCGAGCTGACAAGATAAAAATCTGTTGTTCTGCCCCTGAACAAGGCAGTTAACCCACTATTCCTAAGCAGTCATTGAAAATAAGAATTTGCTCTTAACCGACTTGCCTAGTTAAATAAAAGGTGAATCCAGGTGAAAGCTATGATCCCTTATTGATTGAAACCTCTTAAGGATCCGCCCGTTTAATTTTTTTTTTTGGGGGGGGGGGGGGGGGGGGGGCCTAAAATGACATACCCAAATCTAACTGCCTGTAGCCCAGGACCTGAAGCAAGGATATAAGGATATTCTTCATACCATTTGAAAGGAAACACTGAAGTTTGTGGAAATGGGAAATTAATGTTGGGGAATATAACACATCGGATCTGGTAAAACATAATACAAAGAAGAAAAGAAAAAAAACGTTTTTTTTTTGGTACCATCTTTGAAATGCAAGAGAAAAGCCATAATGTATTATTCCAGCCCAGGGGGGGGATTTCGATTTTGGTCACTAGATGGCAGCAGTGTATGGACATAATTTTAGACTGATCCAATGAACCATTGCATTTCGGATCAAACTTTTGTAAAGACGACTGCCCAAATGTGCCTAATTGGTTTATTAACCTGTTGCTTCTACTCGGGACGCTTGCGTCCCAACTAGAGCTCTGGAAATGCAAATGCGCTACGCTAAATGCTAATAGTATTAGTTAAAACTCAAAAGTTCATTAAAATACACATGCAGGGTATCGAATTAAAGCTACACTCGTTGTGAATCCAGGCAACAAGTCAGATTTTTAAAATGCTTTTCGGCGAAAGCATGAGAAGCTATTATCTGATAGCATGCAACACCCCAAAAGACCCACAGGGGACGTAAACAAAATAATTAGCATTTCGGCGTTACACAAACCGCACAATAAAATAGAAAACATTCATTACCTTTCACCATCTTCTTTGTTGGCACTCCTAGATGTCGGTCCATATAAAGCCTAGATATCGTTATATGTAGACTGTGTGATAAACGAAAAAAACATTGTTTCAAAACGTAACGTCATTTTTTAAAATTCAAAAAGTCGACGATAAACTTTCACAAAACACTTCGAAATACGTTTGTAATGCAACTTTAGGTATTAGTAAACGTTAATAAGCGATAAAATTCATCAGGAGGCGATGTAAAGATCATTAGCTGTCCGTCTGGAAAAATGTCCGGCTAGAAACTCAACGAAAATATCCGGTCCTAGACCGGAGGAGATACGGTGTCCTGTATGTGTTTGACCAAGAAAAAACTCGAAGGGAAATGACAAGACTCTAGACACCGTGTGGAAGCTGTAGGTACTGCAACCTCAGTCAATTAATTGTGGTTCACGTTTATCAATGGGTTCAAGTAGCGCATGGATATATTTTCCCATTTTCAGTGATCAGTTTTTCCTGTGCTTTTCGATGTAAATGCCGTTCTGGTAAAGCCACAGCAGTGATTTAACCAGTTTTTTAAACGTCTGAGTGTTTTCTATCCACACAGACTAAGCAAATGCATATACTATATTCCTGGCATGAGTAGCAGGGCGCTGAAATGTTGCGCGATTTTTAACAGAATGTTCAAAAAAGTAGAGGGTCGACTTAAGAGGTTAACAACTGGAAGTTCATAACTTTGTGCACACTCCCTAAATCCACTTCCATCAGTGTAGATAAAGGGGAGAAGACCGGTTAAATTAGGATTTTTAAGCATTGAGACAAATTGTGTATGTGTGCCCTTCAGAGGGTGAATGGGCAAGACAAAAGAACAGAGGACATGAAAACTTTGCATTTGAAGCAAGAAATTGTTGGATGGGGAGACCTGGCATTGATTACTCTAAAGAAAATGTAATTGCAGAGCACATGACAACAAAGCTTTTTAAGCTAAATATTATTGTTGATGTGGGAGACTTGCCTATGTACTGCAGACTATTCTGAGTGACCATTCCATCATATTTCAGGCATCAACCGTACAATAAAAAATATAAAAAAGTATTTGTGAGGAAACTAAAATGCACGTTGGGGTCATGTCATAGCTATGTCTAATATTAACATTAATACTAAACCAAAATTCAAACGTAGCTAGCGATCTCTTGGAGGGCTGATGGTAGCTTGCTGGTTAGTAGATTTGTGACTTAGGTTGTTAAAGGGTAATGGAAACACTTCAGGAAGTAGATCTAAGCAAAGAAATGTTTTCAATCCACTAATACTAAACATGTGCTTGTAACAGAAAGATCTCTATATTTAGTATTTTGATCTTGAACAATGTTTATTATAAGTCTGGGTAGCGCCATCTTGAATTTCCATACTAACGACTGACGCCAATGCCTCGCTGGTAGGAGTGAGCAAAATGTGAGTTTTAGCGTGGATACTGAAAGTGAATGCTGCCACTGGCAGGCACCTTTCCTCTACTGGACCTGAAAAATTTCTCACAACTGACAGCTCAGTTACTGAGATCAGGTAATCAATAAAGGTGAGAAACAATTTGTTTTTACTTTATTTTTTCAGATTGATTAGTCTGTGAAATGAAATTGATAACAAGGCGAGTAGACAAGCTATAGTAATTATCTAGCTAGCTAACTACATAAAAACAACATAATATATCAAGTTCTGTGATAGGAATCCTTGCTAACAATAGTAAGCCTGCTGGATGTTCATTGCAAGAATGTATGTAGCCTGAAGCAAAACCCTTATGACAGGGGTCCCCAATTACACTTAGCCATGGGACAATTTGTCCTTGAGCGGCTGAATCCCTAACAGATATAGAATTAGACAAAAACAGAATAATTTCAAACCTAGTTTACAATGGGATATGATCACAAATGTGCCTCTATTTATGCATGGGAATACTTGGGAACAGATTTTCCAACAACCATAAAGCTGATTTCTTGGTGATTCTAGTGTTATGTCCAACAACAAAAAGCATATACCCATCTATAACGACTTCTGAAATCTAATGCTGGTAGTCAGCTTTGTAACTAAACTATCCTGGTGTAGCTGGTTCATGACAGCTACTTACATGCGTACATCACATTATTTCAGTTATGGACTATCAGATTACATTGTTATGTTCTCAAATGAAAACCTTTGGATAATAAAATGTAACTTTGCCGCCTTGCAAGCCGATTGATAACTTGTACAATTCCCTTCCATTCATGATTCCCTTTATGTGCTACTTGGGGAAGATGAAGACAAAGAGGATGAGATTGAAATGGAGGAGCTGGAGGAAGTTAGAGCCACCACGTGGTCCCTCTCAGCTCAGCTTTTTGACTAGAAAGTAACTGAATGTACTATTAGGCAGATTATATATATATAAATTTTGTTTTTACTTTTTTATTTTAAATACTCACTCTGTCTGTAGGACCCTGTGATGGATGTCAGCTCCCAGACCTTTGTGAGGAGGACGACACTATAGACATGTCTCCTGTGAGCCAGGCAGTCAATAGCTGCCCCCATGGTGAAAAGGATAGGCAGGGGCTGGAGAGACTGGACAACATGCTGCTGTGGCTGCAAACAGGGCTGAGGGACAATCACACCCTCACATGACACAGACATACATACCATACATAGCTACGAGCAAAGATAAATCCTAGTCTTCACGCAGTAGCTCAGGTTCTCACTGGTCTTTCCCCTTTTCTTGCAAGCTTTTAATTTGTTCCCATTCGGACTGTTCCTGTATTCAAATCAGTTTATTGGTCCATTCACAGTTTAGCAGATTTTATAGCGGGCACAGCCAAATGCTTATTAGGCTATAGACTTAGTGGAATGTATGCAAGAAGAATTGAAGTTGTAAAAGCCAATTGTCTTATTTAAAAAAAAAAATAAATTGTAATTACAGTTGAATTTTGATGACATACCTTAATGAACGTTGTATGTACAGTTGAAGTCGGAAGTTTACATACACTTAGGTTGGGGTCATTAAAACTTATTTTTCAACCACTCCACAATTTTTTTGTTAACAAACTATAGTTTTGGCAAGTCGGTTAGGACATCTACTTTGTGCATGACACAAGTCATTTTTCCAACAATTGTTTACAGACACATTATTTCACTGTATGACAATTCCAGTGGGTCAGAAGTTGACATATACTAAGTTGACTGTTCCTTTAAACAGCTTGGAAAATTCCAGAAAATGTCATGGCATTAGAAGCTTTTGATTGACTAAAATGATGTCAATTAGCCTATTGGAGGTGTACCTGTAGATGTATTTCAAGGCCTACCTTCAAACTCTTTGCTTGACATCATAGGAAAATCAAAAGAAATCAGCAAAGACTTCAGAAAAAGAAATTGTCGACCTCCACAAGTCTGGTTCATCCTTGGGAGTAATTTGCAAATGTCTGGAGGTACCACGTTCATCTGTACAAACAATAGTAAGCAAGTATAAACACCATGGGACCACGCAGCAGTCATACTGCTCAGGAAGGAGACGTGTTCTGTCTCCTAGAGATGAACGTACTTTAGTGCGAAAAGTGCAAATCAATCCCAGAACAACAGCAAAGGACCTTGTGAAGATGCTGGAGGAAACAGGTACAAAATGATCTATATCCACAGTAAAACAAGTCCTATATCGACATAACCTGAAAGGCCGCTCAGCAAGGAAGAAGCCACTGCTCCAAATCCCCCATAAAAAAGCCAGACTACGGTTTGCAACTGCACATGGGGACGAAGATCGTACTTTTTGGAGAAATGTCCTCTGGTCTGATGAAACAAAAATACAACTGTTTGGCCATAATGACCATCGTTATGTTTGGAGGAAAAAGGGGGATGCTTGCAAGCCGAAGAACACCATCCCAACCGTGAAGTGCGAGGGTGGCAGCATCATGTTGTGGGGGTGCTTTGCAATTCACAAAATAGATGGCATCATGAGGAACTATGTGGATATGTTAAAGCAACATATCAAGATATCAGTCAGGAAGTTGGAGCTTGGTCACAATTGAGTCTTCCAAATGGACAATGACCCCAAGCATACTTCCAAAGTTGTGAAAAAAATGGCTTAAGGACAACAAAGTCAAGGTATTGGAGTGGCCCATCACAAAGCCCTGACCTCAATCCTATAGAAAATTTGTGGCAGAACTGAAAAAGCGTGTGCGAGCAAGGAGGCCTACAAACCTAACTTAGTTACACCAGCTGTCAGGGGAAATGGGCCAAAATTCACCCAACTTATTGTGGGAAGCTTGTGGAAGGCTACCCAAAACATTAAACAATTTAAAGGCAATGCTACCAAGTACTAATTGAGTGTATGTAAACTTCTGACCCACTGGGAATGTGACGAAAGAAATAAAAGCTGAAATAAATCATTCTACTATTACTCTGACATTTCACATTCTTAAAATTAAGTGGTGATCCTAACTGACCTAAGACATGGAATTGTTACTAGGATTACATGTCAGGAATTGTTAAAAACTGAGTTTAAATGTATTTGGCTATTTGACTTCAACTGTAGGTTGTTATGGTTATGATAGCATGATGTAACTTTGTTTTCAGGTGTGAATGAATTCCCCTAACCTTATTCATTCAATAAAGTTATTTTATTCTAGTTATATTACTTGTGTATGTCTTTCCTTATCAATGTAAGACTACATTTGTAATATGTTTTGGTGCATATGTGTTTAATATGCTAGCCAGATAACAGCGTGTCAGATCACAGAACATAGCATAGTAGTACATTCCACCAGTCATTAAAACATCTGTACCTCATTCACAGTAAAAGCTAATACCATTCTGATTTCAGATGATCAATCTTTACAAAATAAGGATGACTCAATATGCTCTAAGAGTTTATATATCTTCATTAGGCTGGGGTTCTCAAACTTTTTGTGATAGCAAATACATCAGGGACCCCTCGTGATCAGAACATTAAAAAGAAATCTGACTCGAGTTTATGTCTACAAGGAGTTTTAGTATGACGTCTGCAGTGCATGGCTGGACGAACCAAGTCTCAGGCCCAGGGAAAGACCATTTAAAAAGGCCCGCCTCTTAGAGAAACTTTCAAGCTAAATTCCTGCAATTCTAAATATTTTGTCATGGGGCAGAGAGAAAAAAGCTTTAAAACAGCAAAGTTATGTGCTTTTAAGTACATACGTTTTCAGTTGAAAGTACTGTGGATACCAATATCCCTGTGAGCCTCCCAGGCCCTTGGTTCCCAGGGTTGAGAACAAACTGTAGATTAATAATATTACATTGTATTGTAAACTGAACAAAAAATATAAACACAACATGTAAAGTGTTGGTTCCATGAGCTGAAATAAAAGATCCCAAAAATTCTCAATACGCACAAAAATCTTAATTCTCTCAAATTGTGCACAAATGTGTTTACATCCCTGTTAGTTAGCATTTCTCCTTTGCCAAGATAATCCATCCACCTGACAAGCTTATTAAACAGCATGATCATTACAAAATAAAAAGGCCACTAAAATGTGCAGATTTGTCACACAACACAATGTCACAGATGTCTCAAGTTTTGAGGGAACATGCAATTGGTATGCTGACTGCAGGAATGTTCACCAGAGCTGTTACCAGAAACTTGTTAATTTCTCTACCATAAGCAGACACCAAAGTTGTTTTCGAGAATTTGACAGTACGTCCAACCAGCCTCACAACCGCAGACAATGTGTATGGTGTTGTGTGTGCGAGCGGTTTGCTGATGTCAACGTTGTGAATAGAGTGCCCCATGGTGGCGGTGGGGCTACGGTATGGGCAAGCATACAGCACATTCAGAAAGAATTCAGACCCCTTGATGTTTTCCACATTTTGTTACGTTACTGCCTTATTCTAAAATTGATTTAATCCCTCTACACACAATACCACATAATGACAAAGCAAAAACAGGGTTAGATATGTATATTATTATATATACACACACACACACGTATTCAGACCCTTTACTCAGACCTGTATTTGGAGAGTTTCTCCCATTCTTCTTGCAGATCCTCTCAAGCTCTGTCAGGTCGGATGGGGAGCATCGCTGCATAGCTTTTTTCAGGTCTCGCCAGAGATGTTCGATCCGGTTCAAGTCCGGGCTCTGGCTGGGCCACTCAAGGACATTCAAAGACTTGTCCCAAAGCCACTTCTTTGTTGTCTTGGCTGTGTGCTTAGGGTCATTGTCCTGTTGGAAGATGAACCTTTGCCAGAGTCTGAGTTCCTGTGCACTCTGCAGCAGGTTTTCATCAAGGATCTCTACGTACTTTGCGCCGTTCATCTTTCCCTCGATCCTGACAAGTCTCCCAGTCCCTGCCGCTGAGAAACATCAACACAGCATGATACAGCCATCACCACGCTTCACCGTAGGGAAGGTTTTCTCCAGGTGTGACGCTTGGCATTCATGCCAAAGAGTTCCATCTTGGTTTCATCAGACCAAAGAATATTGTTTCTCATGGTCAGAGTCCTTTAGGTACCTTTTGGCAAACTCCAAGTGGGCTATCCCTAGATCTGTGCCTCGACACAATCCTGTCTCTGAGCTCTAAGGACAATTCCTTTGACCTCAAGGCTTGGTTTTTGCTCTGGCATGCAGTCAACTTTGGGATCTTATATAGACAGGTGTGCGCCTTTCTATATCCCATCCAATCAAGTGCATTTACCACAGGTGGACTCCAATCAAGATGTAGAAACATCTCAAGGATGATCAACAAAAACAGGATGCACCTGAGCTCAATTTGAGTCTCATAGCAAATGGTCTGAATACTTATGTAGAGACGGTATCTATTTTTAATTTATTTGCAAAAATTTATAAAACTAATTTTAGTTGTCATTATGGGATATTGTGTGTAGATTGACAAGTATTTTTTATTCATTTAATCAATTTTAGAATAAGGCTGTAACATAAAATGTTGAAAAAGTCAAGGGGTCCAAATACTTCCCGAATGCACTGTAAGTTAGACAATGAACGCAATTGCATTTTATCGATGGCAATTTCAATGCACAGTGATACCATGACAAGATCCTGAGGCCCATTGTTGTGCCATTCATCCACCGCCATCACCTCATGTTGCATGATAATACACGGCCCCATGTCACAAGGATCTGTACACAATTCCTGGAAGCTGAAAATGTCAAAGTTCTTCCACGGCCTGTATGCTCAGACATGTCACCCGTTGAGCATGTTTGGGATCCTCTGGATTGAAGTGTATGACAGCGTCTTCCAGTTCACACCAATATCCAGCAACGTCGCACAGCCATTGAAGAGGAATGGGACAACATTCCACAATCAACAGCCTGATTATGCAAAGGAGATGTGTCACACCAGATATTGACTGGTTTCCTGATATTTTTTATTTAAGGTATCTGTGACCAACAGATGCATGTGTATTCCCAGTCATGTCAAATCCATAGATTAGGGCCTAATGAATTTAAAATTGACTGATTTCCTAATATGATCTGTAACTCAGTAAAATCTTTTTAATTGTTGCATTTAGATTTTTGTTCAGTATACTGCACATGTTAAACTTATTCCACTGATAGCTTGGCCAAAAGTTGTTTAATCTCTTAGTAATATTCATTTAAAAAAAGGTTATAGATTTTTTAAATCTGGCTGCGGACCCCGTGCACTACCTCGGATCCCACTTTGACAACCCCTGCATTAGAAAGTTGTGTATTTAGGAGTTGTTTGGCGTATAAGACATTTTCACAGGTGTTTTTTCTTCACTGATTACCATTTGATTGATGTGGTGCTATTGTCAGTGTGTGACTTGGGCCAGAGTGTTGTACGGGCCCTTCTAATTTTTGGGGAATTGCGTACCGGTTCCTCTTTAAAACAAACAAACAGTAGCCTATCGCCGGCTACAGATGCAAAAAAGGTTGATCAAAACGGAATTACGGCAGGATCTACATTGAATAACAATGGAAAGTGGGAATTAATTTTCCGATTCTGCTTTGCTCAAGTTTATTTGCCACTAGTCTGTGAATCTGTGCGTGACAGTAGGCTGTTTGAGATTGCGCAGATTGAAAATGTATGTGCATAATGCGCTGTTACAAACCTCATTTGACAACTTGGAAGGTCATGAAAAGTCATGGAAATTAGTTTCATAATTTCTGTTAATGTCATTCATGAAGGAACACTTAAATATTATCAATCGCTTAAAAATCTACAGTATCAGCCATTTTCAGAAACACCCTTGTGCTGCATGTGTGCCAGTGCCCGATGATATTTCAGCAGCAGGTATAAAATAATGACAGGCTAACTATATAGCCAATTTAAAATATAACTTAGAGCAGTTCTTGCTAGTTAACCATAGTTAAGCATTAATGGAGCCTTTCTACAAGCACTGAAACTTTGGAAAGATTGGATTTCCCTATTAAATAGCAGCAATGTAATTGCGACAACATTAAAAATATTCTAATAGTCTAATTGACAAATAACTTACTGTGCATAGACCTCCACCGAAACATGAATATTTGAGCCATAAGATATATATATATATACACATGTCTAGTTAGATACCTTGCTCTGAAGTAGCCTACCTTATTCATTTGATCCCTGATTTATTAATCTAATAAAAGACAAAAGTATTTGGTTGTAAAGTTGCCTGCACAACCAGGAGCTCCCCAGATGGAGGGTTGACCAGATGTTGACAAGCTGTAATTAACAGTACAGTTCTACTTTGTGGGGGGTTAAGTGCCTTGATCAAGGGCACAATGGCAGGTCTACATGGGATCAGACACAGCAGCCTTCCAGTGTCAATAATCTTAACTTTTTCTATGGAGGCTATAATAAGTCATGAAAATGTGGTCAAAATTCATAGAGAAGTCAGTAACAGTGAATAATCAGAGGTCTCTATAGCATAATGTAATTTGTGAATTTCGGTGAACATAGTCTAATGGACGGACTTGGAAAGATGAAAGCTCCTGCACTGTCATCATTTGAAAGGGCCGTTTCTCATCTTTCAAAACATGTATCATGTTTTCATTTATGGTTTGACACCAGCAAAGTATGTTCATTAATGTACGCAGAGGTCATGGTCTCAGTAAATTCAGGAATTCCAAAACTCTCCTAGCGATGATGCAACAATGCCAATATGGCGATTTACAGTTAGCTGGTGTTCTAAAGCCAAACGTTAGTGTTTCAATTCCCCTTTAAGTTAGCAAGCTAACTAGCAAACGCTGCTTTTCCAAGCTTGCCAACGTTTGCTAGCTAGCATGCAATTATTGGCAATGGTTTAAATGAAAACAATGAACATCTTTAGCAAGACGTTTTGCCAAGTTCATAACCATCACACAGCCTGTGAATGTGTCTACAGGACAATGCAATTATTTAGTCAAACAAACAGCAAAAAATACATGTACACATAATTAGGAAATGTAAGCTAGCATGCTAACGATGTTAGCTAAACTGGCTTGCAAATGTTGTGCACCTACCAGGTCAAATCCAGCAGGAACGGAGAGCAAAAACCATCAATTCTCGTTTTGAGTCTTTAATTAACGTGTTAACGGACGACAAATTTGATCAAAATGAAACAGATATTAGCAAACAAACAATGTCGAAAATACAGCTAGCTATTTGAAAACAATTCGGTTCCTGTTTGTTAAAATTCAGATGCCGTTCGCAGCTCACACCCACAAGAAATGAAGCTACCAAATGTTATCCCCGCCTCTCCCATCGAACAGGTTTGTATTCATAAGGCACCAAACGATTTTGTTTTACCAAAACAGGAAGGGACTACATGAACTTGTCCAATAATAACAGCTTGTTTTCGTTTTATAATGCACATTTTATTTAACGTTTTTCTACGTTGTGCTCTAATGAATATTACCCAGATGCACCACCAGACAACCAAATTGAAAACTTCCTCATTCATCCACATCGCATCTCACATCAGTAGCAGCAGGCAAACACCACCATCTGAATGTCAGATACACTAACAGCATTGCAGCCGACTCAAATGCAGAATATATAATATCTAGCTATATTTTGGCATTACACATTTTGAAGAGACAGTCACAGTTTAGACAATCTGAATGTTTACCAGGTGTTTTTCAGGTAAACGTACATACAGTAATGCTGCCTACAAAAATAATTGACCATATGAATAAATATGCAAGTGTCAAATTGTCTATACATACAATTGCACTCGTTCACATATCATTTTTAACAAATTAAATGATATGGC
Source organism: Oncorhynchus nerka (assembly GCF_034236695.1). Taxonomy (NCBI): domain Eukaryota; kingdom Metazoa; phylum Chordata; class Actinopteri; order Salmoniformes; family Salmonidae; genus Oncorhynchus; species Oncorhynchus nerka. Next base: position 27,839,646 of record NC_088400.1, read on the forward strand.
CTGAAAATAATAATTACAACATATAACTAGCTACTGCTTGAACATGCACTGGTCACGGCGGGCTAAAAGGTTTTACTTTTCAGACTGTCCCAACCTGAATATATTCGATCAATAGATTCGACATGATTACAAACCAAAGATACAGACTGTGTATCTTGGATTTGAAATGTAATAATTTGGGACTCTCCACAATGATCAGATAGAAAGAGTTATTGCGCCATCTACTGGGGAAAATACTAGATCGTTTTTGCTGTTGTTGCCCTGCTCAATAAAACAACAACCATAATCTCAATGCGTTCTTCATCAGTGTCCCTACCAGATTTAAATCGCAAACTTGTTCCATTGTTTGTTTATTATTTTAGATTAGTAGCCACACAATTCAATTTTCGAAAACAGTGTTTGAGATGCAGACATCTCTGCATTTCTAGAAAGGCAAATGCAAAATTGCAGTGTGATATAATCGCGTGTGCTGTCTGTGTGTTCGGTCCTGTCTGAGATACACTGAAAATAAGGAAAGACTAATTGTTTCTAATCTGTGTAGTGTCTTTGTTGCTCTGCCAGAGGGTTGGCTCAGTGACCAGTTCATTAAGTACCACAGCATCGTCTAGCGATAACAAATGGACTGATGTTTTGATATTTGGGCTGTGTGAACGCTCATAGATGTGTGGAGTGAAAATACAACGTTGATTTAGCAACTAACATACAATATCAAGGAAACAATAAAAGGGATGTTTTAGACAGTGCTTTTGAAATGTTTTATATAGCTGTGCTTGTTGACATACACTCCTTAGAATGTTTTTAATGTGTGCTTGGTGGGTCAGTCCAAACAGATACTCCAAAATTCTCTTACCGAATGAACATTTAAATAGCAAAACAACAAAAACTCAATAATACAATACATTACACTAGAAAGTCTGAGATGAATTCATTCTCACTAACATAGGCTATTGGTCTATTTACAAAATGTTTCTTGATATATGTATATATAAAATGAGGATGCACCTTCTTTGAAGAAAATGTATATTGAGCATTCTGTTTGGTGAAATAAAAATGTAACCGTCATTGTAACAATGTATATCAATGGCTTACAAAATAACCACACCTTCCTGAAGGTTATCATTCAGAAAGGTATTGGATAATATCACGAAAATGCTTTATAATCAACCACGTGTTAAGTAACAATTTCATGATTCAATGTCTTGATTCTTATGATGTACAATTAGATATATCTTGATAAGATTACTTTTCCATAAGAGTTTCTTCTACAATGGAACATATTGATGAACTCCAGTCTTTGTAAAATACAGCAGAAGAACAACTGAAGACATCAGGAAAATGATACAAAATACGACAAAATGGACAATTTATTATACAATAGCTGTTTACAATAGTTCCTACCAGGTACAGAAAATATATGTCTTACAAGATGTAAATGAACAGGCTGACTTTACATACCCCTCATAATAACCTACAACTGATTTATTGCATAATGGGAATGGCAGCAAGGACATTTAAAATCACATTGACCTAGTCATCTGAATGTGTTTCTTTCTCTTCTACACTATTCTCTTTCAATGGACTCAAATGTACAAAATGAATGATATACATAGTTGTTGTTTTTAAATAATTATCTTCATCACATTCACTAGACACGTATACAGTGTGCTATGTTTGACACTTCTGGAGTGCACAGCAAGATACAGCAGGATTACTCCCAGTTGGTACAATAACAAGAACCCTATGCTCCTTTCATCTTACAAGACATCCACATACTGTAGTCACCAGAATAAACAAATGGTTCAAGGGCGTACAAAACACATTGGGCCAGATTAATGAAGGACCTCTTCCATAGCATTTCCTCCTGTATCATCGTTCACAGCCTTGAACGTTGGCATTGGAGAAATATGACCATTATTACAGTTGAAATGACTTAAGTGAGTAACAATAATTAGCCTGATGGCCAACTTAAACGGTACCAGAAAACTAGACATCACTGCTTGATAAATCTCACTCCAAGACCAAGTACTGATTGCTGGGAGATAATGTCTTGTTCTTCACAAAAACAGTCTTAATGTTTTTTTCCCCCACTTGTTCCCTTTGTATACATCATCTATATGTTAAGCTTCATACACCCTACAAAGGAGACAAGAAAAAAAGTGTTAAATACAGCCAAATATCATACAAAATTACACAGCTATACAGATTCCTATAACCAAACTTTCAATAGCACTATAATACACTATAGTTCGTATTATGAACAATAGGTGCCAGTTCTGTTCCTATAAAGCAGTGTGTAACATAACCGTCTGCAAAATGCTAAATGTGTTTCAACTGCAGTACAGATGTAGGATCTTCATTTGAGCCAGTTTGCTACAGCAGGAAAATGATCCTGCAGCAACAGGAAATGTGAATTATTATGTAGATTATAATTAATGATGAAAACTTCAGAAGCCTTATTAAATCTCAAATAAACGACAAGTTTTACATTTCCTGCCTTGCAGTAAAGTTCTCCTGCAACAGGGTGATTAAAATAAGATCATATATCTGTATGCAACAGCAGTACTCTTACAACTTTAGTTCATGGAGTGGGATGACCTCTCACCTATGCTTATCCTTCCAGATCCGGAACCACTTGACCAGGTTTTTGGTGCTTTGCAGTTTGGGGTGCAGACAGTACTCCTGCCCCTTGAAGCGTGACACATTCTCCATGGTGACACTGACAAACAAAGAAGCGAGGAAAAGTGTAAGAGAAAATAGCTAATCCACCTTACTGCTTTAGAATCATAAGCGATGTTGGTTAATGTTAGCTGCAAAGTAATTATAACAACCCAAGCAATGTGGTAAGAATACTGCAATAACTTTAATACATTCTATCTCTGACATCTTAATTTAAACACTCATGGAGGGGTTCTATGAACAGGTTTTAGAAACAGCACTGGGTGGGCAGGCCTATACATGATCTCTGAGCATGGTCAGATGAACCCATTGATATTCAGAGCAGCAGTTAGAGATACTAGTCTGTCTTTATGGCATATTTCGGCCGGTCATGACATGTGCTGTGTGTTGTGCCCAGAGCTATGCAGGGGCTTCTCAAATCAATCTCTTATTAGTGTGTCTGCTTCTTAGTGAAGGATTAACCTGCCCAGCCAAAAGAGGTCTTGGTTAATTTGGTTAACTCCTAAATTGGAGTTGGAAGCGCTGCTGTGACAGTTTGGGTGCCCCACCCCCCCAGAATGTTAAATTCTGAGATGTGACCCAATGCCAGCCAACAAAGGAGAGAAGACGCACTCTTTCTGGAGCCTGCTGAGTCTCAATTTACACTGAGGTCAGTGGCCCCACCATCTTATGCAAGCAGGCCTGCTTTAACTGGTTGGCATTAATCTGCCTGAATATGAAGTTTATCACATTGACCCCAGGACAGCAGTAAATTAAGCAGTAAATAGCAGTTTAATAGTCCAAGGGCCAACACAACTCTTTGTTGGACGGACTCTAAAGTCTTAAGATCATATTGAGAGCAATGTACTGTACTCCATAACAGCAGGATAAAACAACATTTGTTTTCAAGGTATTTCTATGCTGTTGATGGGAACACATTTATGTGTGATACCTCAAGTGAACAGCAGATGGCGAAAGAGTATGTGACCTTTTGCAAAAGTAAGGTCTGCTTCCACCGAAAATGACTCAAATGTAAGATCAGTGTCTATTTGACAATGGGGTCTGATGCATGCAGTAGTATAGGGCAATACAATTCCCTTTGGACCCCTCAAAAAGAGGTAAACAGTCACTCTTATCTGGAGAGGGAAAGTCCCTATTGGATGCCAAGGCCACTCACACCGACAACAGTAGCTGTCTGTGCCTTGGTCCAGTTGAGCAAGCAATGCTTTAAAAGTAATAGATCAAATGATAGGGAATAATAGGCGACTGGATGGTGCATGTGGACAAAGACCATCATTTACTGTCTAATTTAAGCTAATAGGTTTTCTCAAGAATGTCTAGATTGAAGAGTTATCAGATTCCATTCCAGAGCAATATATTCATAGGTCAATCAGCTGGTAGGAGATTAGAACATCAGAGTGACTATTTAGACAAGACACTGCATTTGGCAAACAAACAGAATAGCACACAATGACATCTCTGAAACAAACAGAACATCGGATTGACAATGGCAATGCAGAAAGAGAGAGAGAGCAAGAGAGAGATAAATGATTCAAAGGAAGACTCACAATATCATCTTCTCTTGGCAGAAAGGATGTTTGGGTTTAATCTCCAGCTTTTGCACATCCTTGTAGCGAATCTTTGGCCCTTTTCTTGTGCACCTGCACTTGTAGGCTGTGAAGAAAATAGATGTATTTTATAAAAGCTTTCAAATAAACACTTTGGTCTGAACGTTTTCAGCCATCTGTAGACTAGCTCTCTGGTATGATTTCCTGACTTCACACAGATTGCCAGGTGCAGCATAGGCCTAGTACTCACTAAACCTGTATGGAATAAAACAAAGAGAACGATTTAAGAGGGCTCAGTAACGGCAGTGTAAAACAGAAAAACGTCATTATTATCTCCACTGTAAATCAAGGCGCGCTGTTTCCCGCGCATGCATGTGGCCAGGCTCGTGCTCACTATGGAACTTGTGACCCACATCTTCAAGGCGACCTCATCAACCATCTCCAATTCCTCAATGCATTACAATTCTCATCATCAACCAGGATCACTGACCAAGACTAATCAGAAAAAAACGATTGCAGTCAGAGTGCAGTATGACTGCAGTACACTGTAGTATAACTTCAGTATGCTACAAATACTTAATTTTAATTTTTTTATTTTGCAGTGTAACTACAGTTACAGTGCAGTATAACTGCAGTTCAACTGCGTACACTGCAGTTATTCTTCAATTACTGCATCCAAAATACAACAGTTGACTGCAGTTACTGCACTTTTACTGCAGTTTCAAAACTGTAATATGTTTTGTTAGGTGAAGACCAGCACCGGCTAACCACCATGAATTGGATAAATGTAAAACTATGAAGAATAAAATTGATACAAAGTAACCTGGCTACAGACTGTGGGTGAGTGGTGAACACAACAAACGAACAAAGCCAACATTTTACAAAACAACCCAAGAAGTACAACACAGTAATAACTCAATGGTTATAAACAACAATAGCCTACTGTTGCCAAAAGTGAGCAAGCAGATTTGGAGATGGTAAATGAATGACAATGGTCAAACATTACAGGTGCAATTTGGCTGCCAAACCAACCAATTGTTTTTAAAAACTCATTACCATCAGTTTAACATGTAAAATGCTTAAAACACGTTTTTCATTACTCAAATAGTAATAGATAATTACCTTCTGCTTGAAGGGAATATAAAGCAATAATTAACAAAAGCAACGCTGCTGTTGTACAACGATGCATCTTGTCTGCTGATGATGAACCTCAGATTCGGACCTCCCGACTGGTTTCGCTTAGTAAAAATCACTCAAACAACACTTTCCTTGTATTCGCTCCTTAACTTTAGAGATGACAGGAGGAACAGTATTTGATCTCTATTCTTCCGAATACTCTCGAGTTTTGACGAACTCTTTAGGTCCCGAGCGCTCAGATCAGATGAAATGTAATCCGCATTTGACCGCACTCGCGTTTCTTGCCTTTTATCCCTACATGTTGTTGAGCAGCTGCTTTTAAAAACCAGCTCTGTCCCATCTCATTAATATGCACAGCCAGCCAACGAATCAAACACTTGAAAAAGAGAAGTGGAATACATAAAAGAGAGTGGAATAGTTATGAAAAAACACTAAAGAAGGAGCGGAAAATGGAAAGTTTAGAATTAGATTAGCCTACTAATTATATATTTGATTGAAGTTATTATGCTGATTTTCAAAGTTGCCTGGGACAGCTAGAGCAACTTTCCACAAACTATTCTAACAGTGTAGGATCATTTGTGCATGGCCCACACTGCCTCTCCATTACAAATATTTATTTTCAGGCTGATTGAATCTACTGACACATGTTTCTAAGGCAAACATGTCTTATAATCACAGTAGTGGTGAAATAGTACTTTGGTGCCGTCTCAAGACTTTTCCAGCAATTTAGAGACGTCAAAGACGTTCCAAAGGGATTCTCCTGTTTAAATTCCAGAGAAAGATTGAAACACTGACACATCTGGAAGTAATTAGATGATCATTGATAAAGGGACGGACATACAGTATAATTGCAATTGATGAGAAAACATTTGTACTCAATTAATTGTCCCCATTCCTTGATCATATACCATAGAACAACAGAGTGCTATTTTATTTGAAAAGGTATCAAAACCAAATAAAAGTTCAAAATAGCAATTTATAGTCAGCCAACTGAAGTCATGCTTCTTATAACATCCTATTGAAAAGTAATTGACTGTAGACGTGTTGGCATATTGTGTCTTCGTCATAATAAAACAGTTATTTGGAACATTTGTGGATGAACAATGTAAATAGGGGTACATGGGAATACATGTACCCATTGTTTCTTAGCAGATTACCATGCAGAGTTGTTCCGTGTAAAAGAAAAACCTTTTGACCCTCCCATTTGCGCTACAATAATTTGGTGAACAGAAAGCCTTCACCAGAATATACCCTTCTTTTCCTGGCTTGGATTTTCAGCCAATCCTCTTATCCCATCTGTCATCACTCACTCATACCAGCCTCCATGAAATGTCTCTTTCTGCAGCCTCTCAGAAGCTGTGTGGAAAATGAAAAGTGAGCTAATTAAATTTGAAGCTAAGCATAAGTCATTCTTTGCCATCCAACTGTAACATTTGCCCTGTTTGACTTGAAGCTATTCACAACGAGAAGAGATTGATGAAGCTGGATTCCAGTCAATTGGATCAGTGCAAATCAATGATAGTTTATGTTTGTTGACCTGGTTTATACATACCCACAGAAGGCAGTGATACCTTCTTCATCCATTCAGGATTTTAAGAGAAAATTAGGACCTAGTTTGGTTGGTTGGTTGTTATGCAGTTCAAGCATTGGAAACTTTTAATGCTATCCAAAAAGTGTACAATTGTATAACAAAGTTTAACATTCAGCAGATCATCAGTTGAGCACTTTAGTTCATTTAACCTGAAGTATTTATATTTAAAAAAAATAGCTGTGCTTACGTTTATGGGTTAGACAACGTGCACAACTGTTTATGAAATGATAAACTCCCCATCTCTTAGGACACACCTGTATTGTGTCTGTGTGCTTTTAGTTCCCTTGACAATGGTCTATCACAGAACTACTTCACAGCCCAAAGTAAATTTTATCCCTAAGTCAAACATTGTATTCTATTCTTTGTCTTCCACTGGATGCGATAATGTCACTGATGGAGGGGCCCTGCCAGAGTTGGTGGAAATGCAGCCTTTCTTCTGCCAAAAGATGGTCTTGCTATGAAACCCAAACAGATCAGCTAAGCTACGTTTCAACTCTCTGGGTTCTCAGTAGCAAATGGCACCATATTCGCTACATATTCCCTACCATATTCCCTACAGAGCCCTATGGGCCCTGGTCAAAATAGGGCTTCGGGAAAAGTAGTGCACTATATACGGAATAGGATACCATTTGGGACGCATACAGAGTGGGATGGGGAGATGGGTCTCTCCAAACATTAGTTGTTCCAGTGAAGGCGATGATTAATCAAGTCCACACAGTCCATCTCCGCCAAAGACGCCTGTTTGCTGACCGTAAAAACGACATTGATTCACATTCACCTTTCAGGATGCTGCTGGGACACCACCAAGGCCTACATGTGTGCATTCATATGTGCTTGTGACCTTCTGAGTCATTTTGAGGAAACCCAACCAACTTCTGAAGAGGAGCGCTGCTTTCTGATCCTCATCATGTCTGATGCTGGTGATGGACCTTCACTTATATATAGTGTCTGAATCCTGCCGGTCCAATCAAAGGTGGCAACATGGGTTGAGCTGTCTTTAACAACATTGAGTTGATATATGTATGTGACATATGCTGGCTCACTCCCAGGGACGACTTCAAATCAAATCACATTTTATTAGTCACATGCGCCGAATACAGCAGTGTACAGTGAAATGCTTACTTACAAGCCCCTAACCAACAATGCAGTACAAATAAGAATAAGACATAAAAGTAACAAGTAATTCAAGAGCAGCAGTAAAATAACAATAGCGAGACTATATACAGGGGGTACAGGTACAGAGTCAATGTGCGGGGGCACCGGTTAGTCAAGGTAATTTAGGTAATATGTACATGTAGGTAGTTATTAAAGTGACTATGCATAGATGATAACAACAGAGAGTAGCAGCAGTGTACGGGGGGGGGGGGGGGGGGTGCAAATAGTCTATGTAGCCATTTGATTAGATGTCCGTGATGGCTGTTAGCTTACATAGGAATTTATAAGGTCCAGTAGGTGTGCAGTATGACTGGGAGATATGAGTGAAATCAACAGCAGGGCTGTGCCACTGTTGACGTTGTCAGGCAAATAAAGACCTTGGCATCCTAATTGGCCTGAGCCTGGGGGGGCCATAGATCATCATGTCTACCTCCCAAATGGCACCCTAATCCATTCATAGTGCACTACTTTTTGACCAGGGCCCACAGGGCTAAAGAGGGGATGATTGTCTGTTTAAATATAACACAACCCGGTATTATATTCTACATGACATTATATTAGGACAGGATACAATTCCATTTATTTTTATTTTTATGGTCCACAAATAGTTTAATCCCATTTTGATTATATATAGTGATGTTTTATTTATTGAGTTACATGAATAATTCACATCAAACTCAATCAAGCCATTACAAGTTCTAGTGGATGCTTGAGTGAATCACTGTCAGTCTGAGAAACTGAACTGAAGGCAGGAATATTTGAAATGACAGGCAGCTATTGAAAGTTAACTGTTGGTGTCAGATTCTCTCCACGTTTCACCACGTGAGTCATCCTACTACCAGAGAAAATAAATTATTTCAGAAATGCGTAGAAGAACTCTCAACATTGAGCAGACCATTGTTTTATTGACGATAGAAAAAGCATTCTTTGTATTCAAGTGTCTTTCAACTGTCCAACAAGAGTGTGCGCAACAATCTCAAAGATACAGTTTCTTAATATTAAAATCCTGGAAATAACCTTTATTAACCTGAAACAGTTTGAGTAGTATATAGATTTCTCGTGAGCATATAGAGTGACTGGCTATCGGAACCAGGTCAGGGAACAGTGGAAAGAACTAAACCAGACCACAATGTCCTTTGTCTATGATTTGTACCGCCACCTAATAAACTCTCTCAACTCTCTAACAAAACTGTTTATCTAAGACAGGACCATTTAAAATCATTTGAACCAAATGCTCCCACATCTCATTCAACACATAAACAGAAGGAGGCATTAGCACATGCCAGGAACCCACAGCAGTGTTGATCTGTTCCATGCTTCAGTACATGTTGTGCCTTATGCCTCAGCAAATTTACATACATCATTCTCATCTGATTTTTGGTGAGTCATGTGAAGGACACTCACAGACAAGGTTATGTAAGTTATAGCTTTAGCCGCTCCTGGTGGAAGCAGTGCATTTTAGCCAAGGATTTGTACTATTTTGAGGTATTTCACAGAGAGGGCAGGTTTGTTGTTGATGTTATATAAGTTACCTTGATTATATAAAAGGCACTTCTAAAAACTAACAGTGCAGTCCACATTTTTCAGCTGACATTTGACATTTGAAATGCATCAAATGTATACTTCCTGGATCTCTGTGGTCACTGTTTACTTGAATTACATCAACTTTAAATAAAGTTCACGAAGCAATTGATGTGCTTTTTTAATTTCAGTCAGAGTCAGTCAGAGTGGCTTGGGGTGAAAAGACAAGTTTTCATCAGGCTCCAGATTTGCTCATATAAGTAAAGGAATCCAAGGCTGTACCAGGCTGGTACAGTTTCAGACAGCAGGAAGAACATTCTGTACTATGTGCATACTGCATAGGGGAACATACAGTATGGAACATCTCTCTGGTATTTTCATAGGGATTTGGCCTTATCTCTTAGGATACTTAGGATCTCTTTATACCTTCTAATGGTGTTTGGGGATTTCATTCTGTGATGCATTCCAGAATCATGTCGATGAGAGCACTCCCTTTGGTCCTCTACTATATAAGAAACACCAGTAAGCCAGTAAGTTGTTTGTGCTAGGAAGGAAGACATCTTTGTCCACTGATCCTCCAAAACACATTCAGCTGATTAATGGTGAACCTTTTCTCACAGGATCCATATTTCCTTGTTTTTTCTGAACATGATTAATCTGTAAGTGTCTGTGTCGGTCCAGAGAGAGAGATGGTTTATTTGAATGTTGTAGTGTGGGATTGATGTAATCTAGTGGTGCGATAAACCCATCTGCATCGAAAACCTGATGTCCAAACAGAGAGCTCTGGGCTCGTCAAAAAAGATGAAGGGAACAGAGTAATTGTAGGAGCGGAGAACACAGACGAACACTCCTGGCCAATGGGATAGAAGGACTGGGGGAATGGAGGCAGGGTGTCTGATTCTCTGTGGGAGAATGCTAAACTGGAGTGCAGCCCAACAATAATCCACATTGCATGAGATTAGTGGGGGTGGATTGTGGGAAAATAAAGCCCTGCAGGTTTTAGCTGTCACTGAGGTTGCTAGGCAAGAACCAGCACATTATCCCACCACAATGTAAATAAACAGCAGTAAAATAAGCTGATTAGCCCCACAAGGCCCAATGCCTCCCACCATTATCTCCACACCACTGATGCTTTCAGGCGGTCTCAAATGACACCCCATAGAGCTCTGGTCAAAGGTAGAGCACCAAATAAGGAATAGGGTTTCATTTGGGACGCAACCTCAGTCTGCAATAGGATTTCTGCACCCCTGTCCAAACAACATCTAGCTATCACTCCCCTCACTCAATAAGCCCCATGTGTAGTCTATCTGTCTGTATCTTCTCTGGCACAGAGTATGCTTTTGAACCATTTAGAACAGAGTCATTTTGGAGCTATTATTTCATCGGGTGAATCACTTATATTGGGTGTTCATCAAATAATAAACCGTTCAAAGAGCAGCTGTGTCAATGTGTCTGAGGGATGATTCATTGTCAGAATACGAAAAGGGATGAATAATACTCAGAAACGATTTGCTTTGACATGATGAGGCTTCATAGAGAAATAGGGAAGAGTATTTGTGAAGAGATGTCAACTGATTGATATTGGAACTGGAACTGGTATGTTTACAGCATCATGTGATGTGATTAAGATCGAGTGTTTCACATAATTCACCAAATTCAACCTATTTGCATTTAGGCAGTCCCATGTCTGACAACACATGTGTAGTATAATTACAGGACATTTTTCTAAAAACAGCTTACAGTGCCATCACATCTCTTATTGGTTTAACCTAAAACAATAGTTTCAGCTGGTCTGCGTAGTGTGTCCTCTGTGACATTGACAGAGAAATTGGAGCGCTTTAATCCAGCCAATCTGAAGTATTTGTAAGAACAGCAGGCCTGGGGGTAGTAAGTGCTACCTTCAAGTTGATAAAAGGCCCCACCTGAGACATAATATGTACATCCACACAAATCTCTGTTATAACAACTGTCTGAAAAGTGTTTGCACAGATACATCTCTCCGCACAGAGCGCTGAGTCATAATCAGGATTTATGTGTTATTGGCGGGTAGTGGCAGGTTGTGCACTCTTGCATACTGTTTACTGTGAATACGACATGGCTCATTGAGCTAAAGCCGGGCTCAAGACAGCTATCCCCAAAGTGTTTAATTGTTACAGTGACATGTAAAGGGATATCCCAGAGATGTCTCACTACTTACATCCGTCAGGATATACATCTTAAAGAAGTTCAGGCCATTCTAAGGAGATCCTCAAGCCATTCTAAAGAGATGCTCAGGGCATTCTAAAGAGATGTTCAGGCCATTCTAAGGAGATCCTCAGGCCATTCTTAGGAGATGCTCATGCCATTCTTAGGAGATGCTCAGGGCATTCTAATGAGATTCTCAGGGCATTCTAAAGAGATGTTCAGGCCATTCTAAGGAGATCCTCAGGCCATTCTTAGGAGATGCTCATGCCATTCTTAGGAGATGCTCAGGGCATTCTAATGAGATGCTCAGGGCATTCTAAGGAGAAACTCAGGCCTTTGCATTCAGTTTATTATCATTGGATATTCATGAACCTTTTGCATTTTTAATGTCTGTCACTTATCTCCATCTACTTTAACCTTAAACTATATGTGGCAGGCGTCAGAGACACTATCACCTGGATATTTGGTCACCGGATTCTCCCTGCAAGGTTTAGATTTCTTTGACTTTACTAATAGCTTAGGCCATGTGTCCAGTCACTATATACGTTCACTGTAAGCCCTGCAATCACAAACAGTCAACAGTCTCAACATACCTTCTTTTTCATGTGGACCTTCCCATCTTTGGCCAACAACAAAGCAGAATACTATTAGTCGGTATAATTTTGGTTCTTGAGTTTCCTGCTGTTGCATTGCTAAATTAATAAAGCTGTGTTGTTCATCACAAACAACAATGTAATCAGCCCAAATCCCTACAAAAGGTTGTAGAGAAGTCATTCCTAACCTGCAGTTGTTCTGATCCTTTATCAATAGAATTATATATAATGTCAGCTTACACCTTCTGAATTCTAGAACGTTCAGCAGACCAAGAGCAAGGACCTGAATTGAAATACCTGCAATAATATTGTCTTAAAACAAACAAATACTGCTCGGAGTGCAGATTTTGTCTCAGGCATAAAAAGCAGGCACCTTCCTCATTGATTTAAGCTCAACCTTGGCAAGATCTCGGTGACCAACCCAGCATCCAAGCAACTGCTATTGACCTGCTTCTGCGGAAACTATTTGTGAATGAGACACAAGGTCTGAGACAAGCCGGCACTCAGTGGGTAGGGTATTTTTTCATTGGTCATAATGGCTTCTTTGTGCACACATTATCTGCTGGCTTGGGGAACCCTACTTGGAATGGCAGGCACGGTGGAAAGCAGATGCCTGTCGGAGTAACTGCACCAACATCAGCATGCTGCAGTCTCAGACTGGACAGCGTCACTACTGTTGCACAGGAGAAACAGGCTATTTTACTTTTCAGAGCGGGCGACGGATTCTCTGTCTTTACATTAACATTTTAGTCATTTAGCAGACACTCTTATCCAGAGCGACTTACAGTCAGACTCCATCTCCATCCTGCCATTAAACAGACACAGATAGCAGAGATGTCATCAAATGAGTCAACTGAGTAGAATCTCTTTTGTGAGATAAAGGAGAAAATGATGGTAACCCTATTTTTTGGAGTACATTGTTGCACTCAATTCTTAGTTTGTGACTCTCACTGTTCATGCCCTTCATGTACAGGAATCACCAGTTTGTTTGAGTTTGGATATGAAACAAAGCTAAATCAAACAGAGTCCTTTTGTCCCCCATTTCAGAGAAAAATACTATGACGTACTTTATATGCGACTGTCCCACTCAAATGCATATTTCTTTATGACACACTTGTGGAGCACGTCTGATCTGATGAGGGACATTTAGATACCTTCGTCATTAAACTTCTCCACATGAATATTTGGAAGCAGACAATGAGGGGCTTCTAGAAAAGATCACAGGATGTCATCTCACAAGCGCTTCAGGAAATTTGCTCTCTGAGAAATGAGGGAATGATGGAGGGATTCTGGTGGGTAGATAGTCTTGTATTCCCAGAGGCTAAGCCAATAATTACCTTTACTATAATGTAATCCGCTTACCAACGGAACTGGGATTTATTTCCCTGAGATGACCAGAAATGAGCTTTTATTATGTCTGTCTTCCCTAGAATCAGAGAAAACACAAGACTACTGGCACATGGATCTGAAATGTCAGCCTGCAATTAATTTTTATTGTCATCTCCTGAAAAGATGACAATAATTAGTATGTTTATGCATCGTTTTTATATTGACTGGAAATCACTGGCTTGAAACACTTTTTGAGTCACTGCGGTGAGAGTTGTCCCGAAGGAAAGGTTCAGTTTGAACAGAAGCCTGAAGCACATACAGTACCTTTAGATTAAAACATGATGTTTAGTATAAAGTTTAAGTGGTTTTGAATAAAGTTTTGTCTGTAGAATCACAAAGACTGCTGGTTGTACAACATGTTTTCAAAAGTCTGTACAGCAGGAGTTCATAACTCCAAATTAACCAAATGTTTTAACTCTGTGAAAAGGATAAATAATACTATTGACAGATCCCACTAGGTACAGACGTCAGTTCAACAGACAGATTGCACTGAGCATAGACATTAGTTGTTGTGCTGCTACCATGTTGTGCTGCTACTATGTTATGCTTCTGCCATGTTGTGCCATGTTGTTTTGCTACCATGTTGTTGTCATGTTGTGTTGCTACCATGCTGTGTTTTCATGTGGTGCTGCTATGCTATGTTGTTGTCTTAGGTGTTGTGGTGTCTCTTTTGTCGTGATGTGTGTTTTGTCCTATATTGTTATTTAATAAAAACAATTGAATCCCAGCCCAATAAATAAAATAAAAGACAGATCCCACTGGGCACAGACGTCAGTTCAACAGACAGATCCCACTGGGCACAGACGTCAGTTCAACAGACAGATCCCACTAGGCACAGACGTCAGTTCAACAGACAGATCCCACTAGGCACATACGTCAGTTCAACAGACAGATCCCACTGGGCACAGACTTCAGTTAAACAGACAGATCCCACTGGGCACAGACGTCAATTCAACAGACATATCCCACTAGGCACAGACGTCAGTTCAACAGACAGATCCCACTAGGCACTGATATCAGTTCAACAGACAGATCCTACTAGGCACAGACATCAGTTCAACAGACAGATCCCACTAGGCACTGATATCAGTTCAACAGACAGATCCCACTGGGCACAGACATCAGTTCAACAGACAGATCCCACTAGGCACAGACGTCAGTTCAACAGACAGATCCCACTAGGCACAGACGTCAGTTCAACAGACAGATCCCACTAGGCACAGACGTCAGTTCAACAGACAGATCCCACTGGGCACAGACTTCAGTTAAACAGACAGATCCCACTGGGCACAGACGTCAATTCAACAGACAGATCCCACTAGGCACAGACGTCAGTTCAACAGACAGATCCCACTAGGCACTGATATCAGTTCAACAGACAGATCCTACTAGGCACAGACATCAGTTCAACAGACAGATCCCACTAGGCACTGATATCAGTTCAACAGACAGATCCCACTGGGCACAGACATCAGTTCAACAGACAGATCCCACTAGGCACAGACGTCAGTTCAACAGACAGATCCCACTAGGCACAGACGTCAGTTCAACAGACAGATCCCACTAGGCACAGACGTCAGTTCAACAGACAGATCCCACTGGGCACAGACTTCAGTTAAACAGACAGATCCCACTGGGCACAGACGTCAATTCAACAGACAGATCCCACTAGGCACAGCCGTCAGTTCAACAGACAGATCCCACTAGGCACTGATATCAGTTCAACAGACAGATCCTACTAGGCACAGACATCAGTTCAACAGACAGATCCCACTAGGCACTGATATCAGTTCAACAGACAGATCCCACTGGGCACAGACATCAGTTCAACAGACAGATCCCACTAGGCACAGACGTCAGTTCAACAGATAGATCCCACTAGGCACAGACGTCAGTTCAATAGACAGATCCCACTGGGCACAGACTTCAGTTCAACAGACAGATCCCACTAGGCACAGACGTCAGTTCAACAGACAGATCCCACTGGGCACAGACGTCAGTTCAACAGACAGATCCCACTAGGCACAGACGTCAGTTCAACAGACAGATCCCACTGGGCACTGATATCAGTTCCACAGACAGATCCCACTAGGCACAGACGTCAGTTCAACAGACAGATCCCACTGGGCAC
The DNA here is from genome assembly GCF_034236695.1 of Oncorhynchus nerka. Classification (NCBI taxonomy): domain Eukaryota; kingdom Metazoa; phylum Chordata; class Actinopteri; order Salmoniformes; family Salmonidae; genus Oncorhynchus; species Oncorhynchus nerka. The sequence goes on from NC_088400.1 coordinate 27,855,570, forward strand.
AGACGTCAGTTTAACAGACAGATCCCACTAGGCACTGATATCAGTTCAACGTCTAGTTTTGATGTATATTTGGTTGAGTTGCCAACTAACGTTTATCCAACTAAATTAACCAAAGCTCACAAAAGACTGTGAATATTGGGAATATGTGTTTGTCTATAGCTATAACTCTGAATACATAATGTGACATGCAAAGCCACCAGAAGCACCAGTTTGATCTTTATTGTTGTCTGCCTGTGTTAAGCAGCATTTGACAGAGCAGGTCAACGAGGCCCTTCACCAGAAGCATTGAGTCCAGCATAGCTATCATCACAAGACAAACAGGGGGGATGCCACTGCTCCACTTCATATAGATCTTATCACAGCTGTGGATAGGGCTATTGTTCCAAGGAGCCCAGCCATAGAGGAAAACAGTTTCTACTGTACAAAGATACAGGTTGTGGGGCAAGCCAGAGAGGTTGGGATGGAACCAAAAAGTCCCTTCTCTTTGTCTGGGATAGTGTCCCTGTTGTCTTATTATAAATCATGTACTCTGTCTGAACTCCAATTCCTACATGAGAACATGTACAATTAGTGGACTCAGTGTTTGTGCTTATTGTTGTGCAACATAATTGTTTCCACCTCTCTTGGATTGAAGAATCCCAACATTGTAAACCAGGGGCTACAGACGAGACCACGAGCCATGACTTTAGTTCGTTTGCCTTTCATCTTCAAAAATGGCTGTACTTAGCCAAAGTGAACTCAGCGTGGGATGTTGTTTTGCTACTGAGTTAGTCAGGCAATGCATTTTCCAAATTGAAAACACATTTGAAAACTGTATTGCACAAGCTTCACAGCTGTATCAGCTGACACTACCTTTATGTTACGTAAAAAGACACTTCCACATTTATTTTTCCCATAGTAACACTGTTTACCATAAACATGCTTAAATATGCCTCTGAATATATTGCAACACAGTAATGTAGGACAAACACTGACAACACAATAACAGTGAGTGGGACCGGGCCATTCCATTAATGTAGAGAGGGGTGATGATGGTGGTGGAGTTGAGTTGAAGGAGGGTGGTGGTGGTGATGGTGTGTGAATCCACCCCCTCCTCAGCCTGGTCTCAGAGGCATACGGAATATACTTTACATATTTGTGAGCACATCCAAGACAAAAAATAGCTAAAAGGGTTCCAAAAGGGTTCTTTGGCTGTCCCTATAGGAGAACCATTTTTGGTGGAAAGGGTTCTACATGGAACTCAAAAGAGTTCAACCCAGAATAAAAAAGGGTTCTTAAAAGGGTTCTCCTATGGGGAAACCCGGAGAACCCTTTAAGGTTGAAGATAGAACCTTTTCTACGAGTGTACTAATGGTGTAGTTACTTGAGACAGGGAGGGAGGATGGTTACGGAGGATGAGGATGATTAGGGAGGATGGTTAGGGAGGATGGTTAGGGAGGATGATTAGGGAGGATGATTAGGGAGTATGATTAGGGAGGATGGTTAGGGAGTGTAATTATGGAGTATGGTTAGGGAGGATGGTTTGGGAGGATGATTAGGGAGGATGGTTAGGGAGTATAATTAGGGAGGATGGTTAGGGAGGATGGTTAGGGAGTATAATTAGGGAGTATAATTAGGGAGTATGATTAGGGGGTATGATTAGGGAGGATGGTTAGGGAAGATGGTTAGGGAGCATGATTAGGGAGGATGGTTAGGGAGGATGGTTAGCGAGGACGGTTAGGGAGGACGGTTAGGGAGGATGATTAGGGAGTTTGATTAGGGAGGATGGTTAGGGAGGATGGTTAGGGAGGAAGATTAGGGAGGATGATTAGGGAGGATGGTTAGGGAGGATGGTTAGGGAGGATGATTAGGTAGGATGTTTAGGGACGATGATTAGGGAGGATGGTTAGGGAGGATGGTTAGGGAGGATGATTAGGGAGGATGAGTAGGGAGGATGATTAGGGAGGATGGTTTGGGAGGATGATTAGGGAGTATGATTAAGGAGGAGGGTTAGGGAGTATGATTAGGGAGAATGGTTAGGGAGGAAGATTAGGGAGGATGGATAGGGAGGATGATTAGGGAGTATGATTGGGGAGGATGGTTAGGGAGGATGGTTCGGGAGGATGATTAGGGAGTATGATTAGGGAAGATGATTAGGGAGGATGGTTAGGGAGGATGGTCAGGGAGGATGATTTAGGAGGATGGTTAGGGAGGATGATTCGGGAGGATGTTAGGGAGGATGGGTAGGGAGGATGATTAGGGAGGATGATTAGGGAGGATGGTTGATGATTAGGAGGATGGTTAGGAGGATGGTTAGGGAGGATGAAGATTAGGAGGATGATTAGGAGGATGGTTAGGGAGGATGGTTAGGGAGGATGGTTAGGAGGATGGTTAGGGAGGATGGTTAGAGAGGATGGTTAGGGAGGATGTTTAGGGAGGATGATTAGGGAGTTTGATTGGGTAGGATGGTTAGGGAGGATGGTTAGGGAGGATGATTAGGGAGGATAAGTAGGGAGGATAATTAGGGAGGATGGTTTGGGAGGATGATTAGGGAGTATGATTAAGGAGGAGGGTTAGGGAGTATGATTAGGGAGGATGATTAGGGAGGATGAGTAGGGAGGATAATTAGGGAGGATGGTTTGGGAGGATGATTAGGGAGTATGATTAAGGAGGAGGGTTAGGGAGTATGATTAGGGAGGATGGTTAGGGAGGATGGTTAGGGAGGATGTTCAGGGAGGAAGATTAGGGAGGATGATTAGGGAGGATGGTTAGAGAGGATGGTTAGGGAGGATGATTAGGGAGGATGGTTAGGGAGGATGGTTAGAGAGGATGGTTAGGGAGGATGTTTAGGGAGGATGATTAGGGAGTTTGATTGGGTAGGATGGTTAGGGAGGATGGTTAGGGAGGATGGTTAGGGAGGATGATTAGGGAGGATGAGTAGGGAGGATAATTAGGGAGGATGGTTTGGGAGGATGATTAGGGAGTATGATTAAGGAGGAGGGTTAGGGAGTATGATTAGGGAGAATGGTTAGGGAGGAAGATTAGGGAGGATGATTAGGGAGTATGATTAGGGAGGATGATTAGGGAGGATGATTAGGGAGAATGGTTAGGGAGGAAGATTAGGGAGGATGGATAGGGAGGATGATTAGGGAGTATGATTAGGGAGGATGGTTAGGGAGTATGGTTAGGGAGGATGTTTAGGGAGGATGATTAGGGAGTTTGATTGGGTAGGATGGTTAGGGAGGATGGTTAGGGAGGATGGTTAGGGAGAATGATTAGGGAGGATGAGTAGGGAGGATGATTAGGGAGGATGGTTAGGGAGGATGATTAGGGAGGATGATTAGGGAAGAGGATTAGGGAGGATGGTTAGGGAGGATGGTTAGGGAGGATGATTAGGGAGGATGGTTAGGGAGGATGGTTAGGGAGGATGAAAAGGGAGGATGGTTAGGGAGGATGATTTAGGAGGATGGTTAGGGAGGATGATTCGGGAGGATGTTAGGGAGGATGGGTAGGGAGGATGATTAGGGAGGATGATTAGGGAGGATGGTTAGGGAGGATGATTAGGGAGGATGGTTAGGGAGCATAATTAGGGAGGATGTTTAGGGAGGATGATTAGGGTGTATGATTAGGGAGGATGGTTAGGGAGGATGGTTAGGGAGGATCGTTAGGGAGGATGGTTAGGGAGGATAATTAGGGAGGATGGTTAGGGAGGATGATTAGGAAGGATGGTTATGGAGGATGGTTAGGGAGGATGTTTAGGGAGGATGGTTAGGGAGGATGGTTAGGGAAGATGATTAGGGAGGATGGTTAGGGAGGATGATTAGGGAGGATGGTTAGGGAGGATGGTTAGGGATGATGATTAGGGAAGATGGTTAGGGAGTATGATTAGGGAGGATGGTTAGAGAGGATTATTAGGGAGTATGATTAGGGAGTATGGTTAGGGAGAATGTTTAGGGAGTATAATTAGGGAGGATGGTTAGGGAGTATAATTAGGGAGTATGATTAGGGAGAATGGTTAGGGAGGATGATTAGGGAGGATGGTTTTGGAGGATGGTTAGGGAGGATGGTTAGGGAGTATGATTAGGGAGGATGGTTTTGGAGGATGGTTAGGGAGGATGTTAGGGAGGATGGTTAGGGAGTATAATTAGGGAGTATGATTAGGGAGAATGGTTAGGGAGGATGGTTAGCAATGATGATTAGAGAGTATGATTAAGGAGGATGGTTCGGGAGGATGGTTAGGGAGGATGGTTAGGGAGAATGATTAGGGAGGATGTTAGGGAGGATGTTTAGGGAGGATGATTAGGGAGGATGATTAGGGAGGATGATTAGGGAGGATGGTTAGGGAGGATGGTTAGGGAGGATGATTAGGTAGTATGATTAGGGAGGACGGTTAAGGATGATGATTAGGGAAGATGGTTAGGGAGCATGATAAGGGAGTATGATTAGGGAGATTAGTTAGGGAGGATGGTTACGGAAGATGGTTAGGGAGGATGATTAGGGAGGATGGTTCGGGAGGATGGTTAAGGGAGGATGGTTAGGGAGGATGATTAGGGAGGATGGTTAGAGAGGATGATTAGGGAGGATGGTTAGGTGAGGATGGTTAGGGAGGATGGTTAGGGAGATTTATTAGGGAGGATGGTTAGAGAGGATGATTAGGGAGGATGATTAGGGAGGATGGTTAGGGAGGATGGTTAGGGAGGATGGTTTAGGAGGATGATTAGGGAGGATGGTTAAGGAGGATGGTTAGGGAGGATGATTAGGAGGGAGGATGGATTAGGGAGGATGGTTGGATGGATTAGGGAGGATAGGAGGATGGTTAAGGAGGATGATTAGGGAGGATGGTTAGGGAGGATGGTTAGGGAGGATGTTTAGGGAGTATGATTAGGGAGGATGGTTAGGGAGGATAATTCGGGAGGATGGTTAGGGAGGATGATTAGGGAAGATGGTTAAGGAGGATGATTAGGGAGGATGGTTAGGGAGAATGGTTAGGGAGGATGGTTAGGGAGGATGATTAGGGAGTATGGTTAGGGAGGATGATTTGGGAGGATGTTAAGAGGATGGGTAGGGAGGATGGTTAGGGGGTATAATTAGGGAGTATAATTAGGGAGTATAATTAGGGAGTATGATTAGGGTGTATGATTAGGATGATTTGATTTGTTTTATGATTAGGGAGGCTGGTTTTGGAGGATGGTTAGGGAGGATGATTAGGGAGTATGATTAAGGAGGATGGTTAGGGAGAATGATTAGGGAGGACGTTATGGAGGATGGTTAGGGAGGATAGTTAGGGAGGATGTTTAGGGAGAATGTTTAGGGAGTATAATTAGGGAGGATGGTTAGGGAGTATAATTAGGGAGCATGATTAGGGAGAATGGTTAGGGAGGATGGTTAGGGAGGATGGTTAGGGAGAATGATTAGGGAGGACGTTAGGGAGGATGGTTAGGGAGGATAGTTAGGGAGGATGTTAGGGAGGATATTTAGGGAGTATGAATAGGGAGGATGATTAGGGAGGATGGTTAGGGAGGATGGTTAGGGAGGATGATTAGGTAGTATGATTAGGGAGGATGGTTAGGGATGATGATTAGGGAGGATGGTTAGGGAGGATGATTAGGGAGGATGGTTAGGGAGGACGGTTAGGGATGATGATTAGGGATGATGGTTAGGGAGCATGATAAGGAGTATGATTAGGAGATTGGTTAGGAGGATGGTTACGGAAGATGGTTAGGGAGGATGATTAGGGAGGATGGTTCGGGAGGATGGTTAAGGGAGAATGGTTAGGGAGGATGATTAGGGAGGATGGTTAGAGAGGATGATTAGGGAGGATGGTTAGGTGAGGATGGTTAGGGAGGATGGTTAGGGAGATTTATTAGGGAGGATGGTTAGAGAGGATGATTAGGGAGGATGATTAGGGAGGATGGTTAGGGAGGATGGTTAAGGAGGATGATTAGGGAGGATGGTTAAGGAGGATGATTAGGGAGGATGGTTAGGGAGGATGGTTAGGGAGGATGTTTAGGGAGTATGATTAGGGAGGATGGTTAGGGAGGATGATTAGGGAGGATGGTTAAGGAGGATGGTTAGGGAGGATAATTAGGGAGGATGGTTAGGGAGGATGATTAGGGAGGATGGTTAAGGAGGATGATTAGGGAGGATGATTAGGGAGGATGGTTAGGGAGAATGGTTAGGGAGGATGATTAGGGAGTATGGTTAGGGAGGATGATTTGGGAGGATGTTAAGAGGATGGTTAGGGAGGATGGTTAGGGAGGTTGGTTAAGGGAGAATGGTTAGGGAGGATGGTTAGGGAGGATCATTAGGGAGGATGATTAGGGAGTACGATTAGGGAGGATGGTTAGGGAGAATGGTTAGGGAGGATGGTTAGGGAGGATATTTAGGGAGTATGAATAGGGAGGATGATTAGGGAGGATGGTTAGGGAGGATGGTTAGGGAGGATGATTAGGTAGTATGATTAGGGAGGATGGTTAGGGATGATGATTAGGGAGGATGGTTAGGGAGGATGATTAGGGAGGATGGTTAGGGAGGACGGTTAGGGATGATGATTAGGGATGATGGTTAGGGAGCATGATAAGGGAGTATGATTAGGGAGATTGGTTAGGGAGGATGGTTACGGAAGATGGTTAGGGAGGATGATTAGGGAGGATGGTTCGGGAGGATGGTTAAGGGAGAATGGTTAGGGAGGATGATTAGGGAGGATGGTTAGAGAGGATGATTAGGGAGGATGGTTAGGTGAGGATGGTTAGGGAGGATGGTTAGGGAGATTTATTAGGGAGGATGGTTAGAGAGGATGATTAGGAGGATGATTAGGAGGATGGTTAGGGAGGATGGTTAAGGTTGGTTAGGGAGGATGATTAGGGAGGATGATTAGGAGGATGATTAGGAGGATGATTAGGGAGGATGGTTAGGAGGATGTTTAGGAGTATGATTAGGGAGGATGGTTAGGGAGGATGATTAGGGAGGATGGTTAAGGAGGATGGTTAGGGAGGATAATTAGGGAGGATGGTTAGGGAGGATGATTAGGGAGGATGGTTAAGGAGGATGATTAGGGAGGATGATTAGGGAGGATGGTTAGGGAGAATGGTTAGGGAGGATGATTAGGGAGTATGGTTAGGGAGGATGATTTGGGAGGATGTTAAGAGGATGGTTAGGGAGGATGGTTAGGGAGGTTGGTTAAGGGAGGATGGTTAGGGAGGATGGTTAGGGAGGATCATTAGGGAGGATGATTAGGGAGTACGATTAGGGAGGATGGTTAGGGAGTATAATTCGGGAGTATGGTTAGGGAGGATGGTTATGGTGGATGGTTAGGGAGGATGATTAGGGAGGATGGTTAGGGAGGATGATTAGGGAGAATGGTTAGGGAGGATGTTAGGGAGGATGGTTAGGGAGGATGATTAGGGAGTATGATTACGGAGGATGATTAGGGAGTATGATTAGGTAGGATGGTTAGGGAGGATGGTTAGGGAGGATGATTAGGGAGGATGGTTATGGAGGATGATTAGGGAGGATGATTAGGGAGTATAATTAGGGAGGATGGTTAGGGAGGATGGTTAGGGAGGATGGTTAGGGAGGATGATTAGGGAGTATAATTAGGGAGGATGGTTATGGAGGATGATTAGGGAGGAGTTCTCCCATCTCCACAGAGGAACACCCTGTAGCTCTGTCAGAGTGACCATCGGGTTCTTGGCCACCTCCCTGACCAAGGCCCTTCTCCCCCGATTGTTCAGTTTGGCCTGGTGGACAAATTTGCAAAAATGTCTAAAAACCTATTTTGGCTTTGTCTTTTTGGGGTATTCTGTGTAGGTTGATGAGGAAAATGATTTATTTAATCAATTTTAGAATAAGGCTATAACGTAAGAAAATCTGGAAAAAATCAAGGGGTCTGAATACCAAATGCACTGTATGTTTACATTACCGAAGCAAGTGAAATGTTTCTCTCTGGTGTCTCTGTGGTCTCTCCTCTGTCTGGTCTCTCTCTCTGGTCTCTCTCTCTGGTCTCTCTCTCTGGGTCTCTCTCTCTGGCCTCTCTCTCTCTCTCTCTCTCTCTCTCTCAGGAATCAGGAGCCCAGCTCATCAGCCCTACTCATCCACATTTACCCAACACATCCACATCCACTGCCTTCTCTTTCCCCTCTCCTTCTCCCCAAAGGCCCCACCTCCTCTCCCCTTTCATCTGAAGCTACAGCAGTGGGTCCCACAGGACACAGTCACAACTCACATGATGTTGATAGAATCTATGTAGAATTCTGTAAGCCCTGTGGAGATTGATAGCAATAGCGTTCATTCGCAGGGTGTTGGGTGTTTGTTTTGAGATTCCTGGCGTTCCTACAGTATTATTGTCTAATTGCAAGGCCCCATGGGTGGATGGAGGATTATTGTTTGTTAATAGCTGCAGCTACAGTTGGTCCTGTGTTTCTGCTATTAGTTTGTGAACCATGGATCTAGATACTAGCCACTGACGAAGGGCTGTAGTGGCTCTGTCAAGAACAGAGTAGTGTCCTTGCTGAAGTGTTGACAGTAAAGTGTTTGATGCCCCCTTTCAACTGCCAAATCAGTTGGCTTGGAAAAGGAAATATTGAAACAATGGCACTTTACGCTGTCAAAGGTAATAACATTTACATTTGATTCATTTAGCAGAGTAATTAGGGTTAAGTGCCTTGCTCAAGGATACATCAACAGATTTTCAAGTCCGGGCTCTGGCTGAGCTGCTCAAGGACATTCAGAGACTTGTCCCGAAGCCACTCCAGCATTGTCTTGGCTGTGTGCTTGGGGTCGTTGTCCTGTTGGAAGGTGAACCGTCGCCCCAGTCTGAGGTCGTGAGCACTCTGGAGCAGGGTTTCATCAAGGATCTCTCTGTACGCTCTGTACTTTTCATCAAGGATCTCTCTGTACTTTTCCTTGATCCTGACTACTCCCAGTCCCTACTCCCAGTCCCACCACCACACTTCACCGTAGAGATGGTGCCAGGTTTCCACCAGACGTGATGCTTGGCATTCAGGCCAAAGAGTTCAATCTTGGTTTCATCAGACCAGAGAATCTTGTTTCTCATGGTCTGAGAGTCTTTAGGTGCCTCTTGGCAAACTTGAAGTTGGCTGTCATGTGCCTTTTACTGAGGAGTGGCTTCCGTCTGGACACTCCACCAAAAAGACTTATTGGTGGAGTGTTGCAGAGATGGTTGTCCTTCTGGAAAGATCTCCCATCTCCACAGAGAAACTCTAGAGCTCTGTCAGAGTGACTCCCTGACCAAGGACCTTCTCGCCCGATTGCTCAGTAATAACCTGTTTTCACTTTCTCATTATAGGGTATTGTGTGTAGATTTCTGAGGATTTTATGTATTTAATCCATTTTAGAATAAGGCTGAAACGTAACAAAAATTTGGAAAAAGTCAAGGGGTCTGAATACATTCCGAAGGCACTGTATTAATTTAAATGCCCCTTAATATAGACCACATGGAGAATTAAATAAATCTTGTGACTTCTAGGAAGTTTTTAACCCACTTAATCCCAAACTTTCTCCAAGTTTTCACCATCATTGCAAGCCATAGTAATTGTATTGCTTTGACAAAGTCATTTTTGAACATTATTATTTATTTCATTTGTTTAGTAATTCATTTACGTCAGTCCTTCATTTTAAAGTCAACCCTGTCACTTAAACTGAACTAAAGTCTAATAATCAAACCATAGAATAAAACTACTCTTTTTCAACATGTTCTGGTGTTTTGTGATGTAAAAGTCAGTGGGTCGAACATAACATGTAAACACTATTACCCATAGATAGACAGGCTCAAATTATTTTTACAATACATTGTTTGGGATGAAGCTTACTTTTAATTTCCCCTCCCTGTTGTGCACAACAAATGTCCATTCCCCCTGTCACAAGTGGATTTATGGCTGTTTTAAAATTAAATCCTCAACCCTGTTACAGTCAACTCTGTTACTTTATTTGGCACTTAAAAGCCCAGTGCAGTACTAAACGTGATTTTCCAGTGTTTTATATATCTCCACAATAATACTGTGAAATTGTGAAAATGATGATAATTCCCTTAGTGTAAGAGCTGTATGAAAAGACCACCTGAAATTTCAACCTGTTTTGGTGGGATGGAGTTTTGGCCTGCCTTGTGACATCACCAGGCGAAACATTAGGTGGTGGTAAATCACCAGGTGGAAAATCTCTGCCAATAACAGCTAGCTTTCAGTTTTCCACTCAGCCCACTCTCAGACAGTCCTAGCTAAAATCTTGTGTGAAAAATTGCTCTTTTCTAAGAAGCAACCTTTGTGACTTTTTGGCCATTTTAATTGAAAACAATCACAGTTAGGTGTGTAATTGTTACCCAGTATTTTTTTTGAGATGGTAAAACATGTTTTTCATGAAGTTCAACATGTCCTCTCTATAACAGAACGATAGAATTAGGTGAAATCAAAGTCCCCCCCCCCCCACTAAGTTACACAACTCAAAAGGCACCCAATTGATGGAACATTAGACTGATTGCTGTCTGTGCTGCAGTCATTCTTCAGAACATGAAATGGGACATTTCAGCATGTTTGGAGGAAAAGGAATGTTGTTTATTGGACTAAGAGGTAGTTGTGCAACATGTCATGCCAGTAAACCAGGCTAACCAGAGGTTTTTTGACGTAGGCAGGAGATGGAGGTTGAGTCTGTGAACAGGAAACTTAGGGGAGTTGCATACTGTACTCAGCAGTAGGGTGGGGCTACAGACCCTGGGTATAAGCTTTCCTCTCAACCCTCCAATCTAGTTAAAACACACTTTAATTGCTGGCAGCACGCTATGAGGATAAATTCTTTAGAATATGGAAGACAATTTATTATCCGTTTCTTGCCTACTGGCACACAAGCCAAGAGACAAGACCACTCCAACAGTCCAAATGTTTTGCAGCTTACCTTCAATTTACCTTCAACCTAGTTCCAATTCTACTGTTCTTCTCCAAGTTGTTTTGGGGTGTCCATGTTTACACCTTCCTTCTATAGTCCACCTAAGTACTGTTGTGAAAAACACACTGAATTACATTTGGCTAAAAGCTCTGTGTTTGCCTTGTCATTTAGTATATAATCTGGGAGCAGCAAGAGCAGGAGTACTTTTATACCAGACAGTACAGTAGCTCTGATGCTAATCATGATCATACCTGTGTGGCAAGGAGCATGTGATGCAAAACACATCAGACAATAAAGTCAAATCTAATTTAATCTCATCCCATCATTTGGCGGCAGGGTAGCCTAGTGGTTAGAGCGTTGGACTAGTAACCGGAAGGTTGCAAGTTCAAACCCCCGAGCTGACAAGGTACAAATCTGTCGTTCTTCCCCTGAACAGGCAGTTAACCCACAGTTCCTAGGCCGTCATTGAAAATAAGAATTTGTTCTTAACTGACTTGCCTGGTTAAATAAAGGTAAAATTAAAAAAACATTTTTTTATGGGTGGTGATTATGGTTATAAAACCCTCACTGTAGAATAGTGCATAGAGCATGAGAAGGTCACAACACCTACCCCCTCCCTCTGGTCTGGGTTCTGTTTGACCTCATTAGTCCACCAAGCAGGCCTCCCCAGGTAGGAGTGACATTTACCAAAGAGCACAGAGCACTCCTGTCATAACCCCCCCCTACACTTATGGGAACAGTGCCTCCAAGGAGCCAGGGCATGAGGGAGTCTTTAGGGCACTGATGTACGTAAAAACGAATGCATTCCAGTTTCGCATGAGAAAGTGGGCCCATCTCAACACTCTGCGGCTGTGATTAAGCTGTGGGGTTTCAGAAACATGATACACATCCCTGTGTGATTAAAGACCGACCATGTGGGAAGAAAAACATGTACCACCCAAGGTATCTGATATCACTGAGCACAGAGAAAAACAATCATGTTTTTAGGAACAATATCCCAATCATGTATTATTAGATATCAAAGTACATGAGTCAGAAAAATACCAGACTTATAGATAGGTCACGTTGTTACGATGTTGGTTATTTATTAAGCTGGCTTTCTTTTTCTAGAACCATGCTGTGTATCAGATGACCAAGACCCTATTCTCTCACATGAAAGAGGGTTGTGAACACCTGGCTGTCATTTGGGCTGGTCAAAAACCTGTGACCAATGTATGAACGTACTCTTTTTTTCTCCTGGTAATAACTTTTGCCGTTCGTTTTATGACAAAGAACAAGGCCTTGTTGTAAATGAGCCTATAGACTTACTAGAGGACACTGGCACCAGGACAGGCCAGGTGTGCAGGAACCAGACACCTGTGTAATACTCTAATCAGGTTAACAGCAGCTCTTCACACCTGCTGGATGCCCTCATTAATATGGAACAACCAACCAGGGGACAATTGATGGGGGTGCTCTGGGGTGCTGGCCAGCTGCCTGCGCACTCCCTCCAACAACACACCAGGGCACCCCCTGTCAGTGTTGGAATACTAATGTAGCTGAGGACACCCCCGGAATTGTTGAAGAGTTCAAAGTTGGTTCTGTCCACTGCTTTGCCCACTTCCCCAAGAATCCTAACGTAAGTGGTGTGTTCAGTCTAGAATATTGCAGGACTGTTGACCAATGACAGTTGAAAAGCGACTGTGTATAATCACAACTTAATGTGGTCAGTTATAACTGGAGCAGGCCCAACTGTTGATACAATATTGCATATTATATTGTTGCCAATACAACAGATGTGCCATTATTTCCACAGCCCTTCACTGTCCCTACTGATATACTGAGCATGATTGTTACAATTTGCACAGTAGATTATGTGAAAAATGACAAGGTAGCAAGAAATGGCACTACTCAGACATTGCTAAGGGATCCTCACTAGTGAACCCTACTTGACCTTAGCATGTTAACCTCCTTACACAGTAAAAAGCTATTTTACCAAAGCTATGAACAAGACATGTTTTAATGAAGCATCATCAAAGGAGAAGTCATGTTTTCTTCCCAGAGGTTGTAAAGTAAACAGCCTCTTATTGGAGAGGTTTATGTGGGTTGGTTATGTCAGGGCGAGGTTCTTCACCCCCTAATATGAGTCCCATGCCAGACTCCCAAGAAAAAGACGTGGAGAACTCATTAATACATTTACACCCTGAGATACAGACCATCTGGTGTGAGATTGAAAGGAGAGAGAATGAGAGAGAATGAGAGCGAAGGAAAAGGGAGGGAGAGAGGGAGGGAGAGAGGGAGGGAGGGAGAGAAGGTTAAAGGAGGAATTAGTAAATCTGTGCTAACATGGGAGTTTTTCCTTGTAAGAAGCTGAGACCACAAGTATGATTCTGCTGCTTGGTGAAAATCTTCCTTCCTCCTCCGCTCCAGAGAGCGACAGGTTTACAACATGACAGGACAGATGGCAAACTCTGCAAATACCACCAGGGAAGACAGCCAAAGACAAAACCAACCAGCCAGACACACAAAATCCAACACTTTTACCATACACACAAGAATACTATTTCGCCTCTTTAAACCCCCACAGAAGGACGTCTGAAACCAAATGTACTTTTGTATAGGATAAAAGAACACAAGACTCATGTAACTAATATAACCATCCACCCACCTCTGGCCCCTTAAAGGGCAAGTGCATAACCATCCACCCACCCACCTCTGGCCCCTTAAAGGGCAAGTGCACTCTACACTTCCCAACCCCCTTTTCATCCTTTTTGTTAACATTCTCATCTCGGCTTTTGGCAAAAGCCTGACTACTAGGCAGTTGCTGTTGTGTAAGTAGAACTAATGGCACTCCTTTGACATTAATCTGGTCTTGTTTAATGTTCTTGCCTGGTTAATTATCCCCTGGTATGGAGTTTATTAGGTGATTTGTTCTCTGTGTGTTTCCCTGATAAATGCACTGGAGGGGCTTTCAGTGGGCTGCAGCCAGATGGCTCTGCCTGGGGGCACATAGAGACCTCTTAGAGAGCTCTGTGTCTCTGTGTCTCTGTCTCTCTGTCTCTCTGTCTCTGTGACTCTGTGTCTCTGTCTCTCTGTGTCTCTGTCTATGTGTCTCTGTGTCTCTGTCTGTCTGTGTCTCTGTGTCTCTGTCTCTGTGTATCTGTGTCTCTGTGTCTCTGTCTCTGTGTCTCTGTGTCTCTGTGTCTCTGTGTCTCTGTGTCTCTGTGTCTGTGTCTCTGTCTGTCTGTCTGTCTGTCTGTCTGTCTGTCTGTCTGTCTGTCTGTCTGTCTGTCTGTCTGTCTGTCTGTCTGTCTGTCTTTCTCTCTCAATTTAATTTCAATTCAATTTCAATACAATTTCAATTTAAGTGGCTTTATTGACATGGGAAACACATGATAACATTGCCAAAGAAAGTGAAATAGATCATAAACAAATGTGAAATAAACAGTAAATAATTAACAGTAAACATTACACTCGCAGAAGTTCCAAAAGAATAACGACATTTCAAATGTCATATTGTGTCTGTGTACAGTTTTGTAATGATGTGCAAATAGTTAAAGTACAAAAGGGAAAAGAAATAAACATACAGTGGGGAGAACAAGTATTTGATGCACTGCTGTCTGTGAGAGCATGAATTCTTACTGGTTGGTAGGTGATCAAATACTTATATCATGCAATAAAAATGCAAATTAATTCATTAAAAATCATACAATGTGATTTTCTGGATTTTTGTTTTAGCTTCTGTTTCTCACTATTGAAGTGTACCTATGATAAAAATTACAGACCTCTACATGCTTTGTAAGTAGGAAAACCTGCAAAATCAGCAGTGTATCAAATACTTGTTCTCCCCACTGTAAATATTGGTTGTATTGACAATGGTGTTTGTTCTTCACTGGTTGCCCTTTTCTTGTGGCGACAGGTCACAAATCTTGCTGCTGTGATGGCACACTGTGGTATTTCACCCAATAGATATGGGAGTTTATCAAACTTGGATTTGTTTTTGAATTCTTTGTGGATCTGTGTAATCTGAGGGAAATATGTGTCTCTAATATGGTCATACATTTGGCAGGAGGTTAGGAAGTGCAGCTCAGTTTCCATCTCATTTTGTGGGCAGTATGCACATATCCTGTCTTCTCTTGATAGCCAGGTCTGCCTTCAGCGGCCTTTCTCAGTAGCAAGGCTATGCTCACTGAGTCTGTACATAATCAAAGATTTCCTTAATTTTGGGTCAGTCACAGTGGTCAGGTATTCTGCAATTGTGTACTCTCTGTTTAGGGCCAAATGCATTCTTGTTTGTTCAGATTTTTTGTAAATTCTTTCCAATGTGTCAAGTAATTATCTTTTTGTTTTCTCATGATTTGGTTGGATCTAATTGTGTTGCTGTCCAGCTTGCTTTAGGGCTCTTTTCCAGGTTAATTTCTCTGTAGGTCATGGCTTTGTTATGGAATGTTTGGGAATCGCTTCCTTTTAGGTGGTTGTAGAATTGAACTAACAGCTGTTTTCTGGATTTTGATCATTAGTGAGTATCAGCCTAATTCTGCTCTGCATGCATTATTCTGTGTTTTACGTTGTACAGGAAGGACAGTTTTGCAGAATTCTGCGTGCCTAGTCTCAATTTGGTCTTTGTCCCGTTTTGTGAATTCTTGGTTGGTGAGCGGACCCCAGACTTCACAACCTTGAAGGGCAATGGGTTCTATAACTGATTCAAGTATTTTTAGCCAGATCCTAATTGGTATGTCAAATTTGATGTTCCTTTTGATGGCATAGAAGGCCCTTCTTGCCTTGTCTCTCAGATCGTTCCCAGCTTTGTGAACCTGTGGCACGGATGTTTAGTGTGCTCTAGGGCAGCACTTTTTGTGTGCTCTAGGGCAACGGTGTCTAGATGGAATTTGTATTTGTGGTCGTGGCAACTGGACGTTATTTGTAACACCATTATTTTTGTCTTACTGAGATCTACTGTCAGGGCCCAGGTCTGACAGAATCTGTGCAGAAGATCTAGGTGCTGCTGTAGGCCCTCCCTTGGGTGGGGACAGAAGCACCAGATCATCAGCAAACAGTAGACATTTGACTTCAGATTCTAGTAGGGTGAGGCCGGGTGCTGCAGACTGTTCTAGTGCCCTCGCCAATTCGTATGTTGAAGAGGGTGGGGCATAAGCTGCATCCCTGTCTCACCCCCTGGCACCGTGGAAAGAAATGTTTTTTGCCAAGTCTTAACACACAGTTGTGGTTTGTGTACATGGATTTTATAATGTCGTATTTCCCCCAACACCACTTACCATTAATTTGTAGAGCAGACCCTCATGCCAAATTGAGTCGAAAGCTTTAGAAGACGCTGCCTTTGTTTTGGTTTGTTTGCTTGTCAATTAGGGTGTGCAGGGTGAATACGTGGTCTGTTGTACGGTCATTTGGTAAGAAGCCATTTTTGACATTTGCTCACTACATTGTTTTCGGATTATGAAATGTACGAGTCTGCTGTTAATGATAATGCAGAGTATTTTCCCAAGGTTGCTTTTGATGCATATCCCCTGGCAGTTATTGGGGTCAAATTTGTCTCCACTTTTGTGGATTGGGGTGATCAGTCCTTGGTTCCAAATATTGGGGAATATGCAAGAGCTGAGGAGGATGCTAAAGAGTTTAGTAAAGCCAATTGGAATTTGTGATCAGTATATTTGATCATTTAATTTAGGATACCATCAACACCACAAGCCTTTTTGGGTTGGAGGTTTTGTATTTTGTCCTGTAGTTCATTCATTGTAATTGGAGAATACCGTGGGTTAGGGTTAGTTGATTCTAATATTTGTATTTGAACATGAATATGTTTTTGCTGTTTGTTCTTTGTTATAGGGCCAAAAAGAATGGAGAAGTGGTTTGTCCATTTTGGATATACTGTATAACTCGAGTTTTCCAATTTTCCCAGAAGTGGTTGGATTCTTCAATTACACTGAGCTGATATCTGTGTTTTTGGTTGGATCTTTCCTCAATTTATTTCTTAAGGTTTTAGTGCATTTATCATAGTCTCTCTCATACTTTCACTCTCTCTCTCTATCTATGTTTCTGGTTGGATCTCTCTCTCAATTTCTTTCTCTAGGTTTGTGCATTCTCTCTCTCTCTCACTCTCTCTTTTGCTCCATCTCCTCCTCTTCCACACTGCTCTCTCTTTTCATCTCCTCCTCTTCCACACCGCTCTCTCTTTTTATCTCTTCCTCTTCCACACCTCTCTCTCTTTTCATCTCCTCCTCTTCCACACAGCTCTCTCTTTTGATCTCTTCCTCTTCCATCACCTCTTTCTCTTTTTCATCTCCTCCTCTTCCACACTGCTCTTGCCTTCACCTCCTCTCCTCACTTATGCCTCTAACCCAGCTCCACACTCCTCTCTCTTCCAGGTCTTATCTCCTCCACTTCCTCTCCTCACTTATGTCTCTAACCCAGCTCCACACTCCTCTCTCTTCCAGGTCTTATCTCCTTCACTTCCTCTCCTCACTTATGTCTCTAACCCAGCTCCACACTCCTCTCTCTTCCAGGTCTTATCTCCTTCACTTCCTCTCCTCACTTATGTCTCTAACCCAGCTCCACACTCCTCTCTCTTCCAGGTCTTATCTCCTCCAGCTCCTCTCTTGTCACAGCACCAATCTCCTCTAATCTCTAACCTCTCTCCTCTCTATCTCCTGTCTCCTCCACCCTGTCTCCTTTCCCCTGTCTCCTCTCTCCTCTCTATCTCTCCTGTCTCCTCCCTCCTCTATATATCCTCCCTCCTCTATATCTCCTCCCTCCTCTCTATCTCCTGTCTCCTCTCTATCTCCTCCCTCCTCCCTCCTCTATATCTCCTCCCTCCTCTCTATCTCCTGTCTCCTCTCTATCTCCTGTCTCCTCCCTCCTCTATCTCATCTCATCCTATCTCCCTCTCTATTTCATCTCCTGTCTCCTCTCTATGTCTTGTCTCTATCTCCTCTCTCCTGTCTCCTCTCTATTTCATGTCTCCTCTCTCCTGTCTCCTCTCTATGTCTTGTCTCCTATCTCCTCTCTCATGTCTCCTCTTTCCTGTCTCCTATCTCCTGTCTCTTATCTCCTGCCTCCTCTCTATGTCCTGTCTCCTATCTCCTCTCTCCTGTCTCCTCTTTATCTCCTGTCTCCTCTTTCCTCCTACTCTTGACTGCTTTCCTCTTCACTTTTGATCTATTTTCATCAAAGCTCCTTTCTCCTTCAGGTTCTCTCTCCTCCATCTCCACAGCTCCTCTCTCTTTCAGGTTCTCACTCCTCTCACCCCTGAATGAGAACTGTCAGGGAACATATTGCGTAACCGAATTAATCATGAGGACCTTTGACACACATTTGGCAATTTCTGCAACCCATTGATTCAAAGCAAGCGCTGCTCTTTAAATTACTTGTGTTACGTCATAGACAGTCATGAAATTATTCCATTGGTGTGTCCTTGAGTGTCCAAGTACCACACCTTCCTTTAATTCTCCCTTGACAACAAACAATAACACCCTTTTTTGAAATTGTAAACAAACCACAGGACTTGAAAAGTATACTCTTCATACTCTGACACAAACACATTCTCCTTTTAGTGTTGCTGTCTTTTGTTTTTTTACAATATTGGGGTTGTTTTCATCAAAAACCATGCCAAAGTTAAAATGCACAACACTTTATGGTCTGCAAACACTCTCAATAGCTGTTATTTGTATAGGCTAACAATTCAGGGAACTTGAAAGATACAGGTAACAGGCCGTGACACATTGGGCGTTGGTTAAATGAAAGGTTGGCGGTGGCTCCTTCATGAGTAGAGGGAAGGTAGGAAAGAGGGAAGGAGAGGGAAGAGGGAGGGAAGGAGTGAAGGAGGGAAGCCCACATGTTCTCAGTGAGGCAGGACCATGGCCAGGAGGACACAGCAGATGAAGGGGTGCTGAGTCACAGACAGATGACGAGGGATAATTGGTGGTCTAATGAGGGCCAAACTCAGCCTGCTGGACCACAGATGGATAGGGAAGGTCATATGATAATACATAACCTATGAGCAGAATAAAATATATATTTTTTGTTGAAAGACATTGAAAAGACGTGTTTTTAACGTCTTGTGCTCATTGGGACGAAAAACAATAGATATAGAAAGAGTGAAAGTGGATTTTGCTAAGGAGTGAGGAAGGAGTCAGTGACCATGATGGAACTTCCGGGGCCGAAAGAGATGGCTGCCTCACTTCGCGTTCCTAGGAAACTATGCAGTATTTAGTTTTTTTCTGTGTTATTTATTACATTGGTACCCCAGGTAATCTTAGGTTTTATTACATACAGTCGGGAGGAACTACTGGATATAAGAGCAACGTCAACTCACCATCATTACGACCAGGAATACGACTTTCCCGAAGCAGATCCTGTGTTTTGCCCACCATCCGGGACAATGGATCAGATCCCAGCCAGCGAACCAAAACAACGATACCGTAAAAGGGGCAGACGAAGCGGTCTTCTGGTCAGGCTCCAGAGACGGGCACATCGCGCACCGCTATCGGGCATACTACTCACCAATGTCCAGTCTCTTCACAACAAGGTTGATGAAATCCCAGCATACTACTCACCAATGTCCAGTCTCTTCACAACAAGGTTGATGAAATCCCAGCATACTACTCACCAATGTCCAGTCTCTTCACAACAAGGTTGATGAAATCCCAGCATACTACTCGCCAATGTCCAGTCTCTTCACAACAAGGTTGATGAAATCCAAGCATACTACTCACCAATGTCCAGTCTCTTCACAACAAGGTTGATGAAATCCAAGCATACTACTCGCCAATGTCCAGTCTCTTCACAACAAGGTTGATGAAATCCAAGCATACTACTCACCAATGTCCAGTCTCTTCACAACAAGGTTGATGAAATCCGAGCAAGGGTAGCATTCCAGAGAGACATCAGAGACTGTAACATTCTTTGCTTCACGGAAACATGGCTCACCCGAGACACGCTATCGGAGTTGGTACAGCCAGCTGGTTTCTTCACGCATCTCGCCGACAGAAACAAACATCTTTCGGAGTACACATCACGGACAAACTGAATTGGTCCACCCACACAGACAGCGTGGTGAAGAAGGCTCAGCAGCGCCTCTTCAACCTCAGGAGGCTGAGGAAATTCGGCTTGTCACCAAAAGCACTCACAAACTTTTACAGATGCACAATTGAGAGCATCCTGTCGGGCTGTATCACCGCCTGGTACGGCAACTGCTCCGCCCACAACTGTAAGGCTCTCCAGAGGGTAGTGAGGTCTGCACAACGCATCACCGGGGGCAAACTACCTCCCCTCCAGGACACCTACACCACCCGATGTCACAGGAAGGCCATAAAGATCATCAAGGACAACAACCACCCACTGCCTGTTCACCCTGCTATCATCCAGAAGGTGAGGTCAGTACAGGTGCATCAAAGCAGGGACCGAGAGACTGAAAAACAGCTTCTATCTCAAGGCCATCAGACTGTTAAACAGCCACCACTAACATTGAGTGGCTGCTGCCATACATGTAAAAAATGTATCACTAGTCACTTTAACCTGTTGCTTCTACTAGCCCCAACTAGAAAGCTCTGGAAATGCAAATGCGCCACGCTAAATGCTAATAGTATTAGTTAAAACTCAAAAGTTCATTAAAATACACATGCAGGGTATCGAATTAAAGCTACACTCGTTGTGAATCAGGCAACAAGTCAGATTTTTAAAATGCTTTTCGGTATAAAGCATGAAGCTATTATCTGATAGCATGCAACACCCCAAAAAGACCCACAGGGGACGTAAACAAAATAATTAGCATTTCGGCGTTACACAAACCGCACAATAAAATAGAAAACATTCATTACCTTTCACCATCTTCTTTGTTGGCACTCCTAGATGTCCCATAAACACTATTTGGGTCTTTATTTCGATTAAATCGGTCCATATAAAGCCTAGATATCGTTATATGTAGACTGTGTGATAAACGAAAAAAACATTGTTTCAAAACGTAACGTCATTTTTTAAAATTCAAAAAGTCGACGATAAACTTTCACAAAACACTTCGAAATACGTTTGTAATGCAACTTTAGGTATTAGTAAAGCGTTAATAAGCGATAAAATTCATCAGGAGGCGATGTAAAGATCATTAGCTGTCCGTCTGGAAAAATGTCCGGCTAGAAACTCAACGAAAATATCCGGTCCTAGACCGGATTAGATACGGTGTCCTGCATGTGTTTGACCAAGAAAAAACTTGAAGGGAAATGACAAGACTCTAGACACCGTGTGGAAGCTGTAGGTACTGCAACCTCAGTCAATTAATTGTGGTTCACCTTTATCAATAGGATCAAGTAGCGCATGGATATATTTTCCCATTTTCAGTGATCAGTTTTTCCTGTGCTTTTCGATGTAAATGCCGTTCTGGTAAAGCCACAGCAGTGATTTAACCAGTTTTTTAAACGTCTGAGTGTTTTCTATCCACACAGACTAAGCAAATGCATATACTATATTCCTGGCATGAGTAGCAGGGCGCTGAAATGTTGCGCGATTTTTAACAGAATGTTCAAAAAAGTAGAGGGTCGACTGAAGAGGTTAAACAATACCACTTAATATAATGTTTACATACCCTACATTACTCATCTCATATGTATATACTGTACTCGATACCATCTACTGCATCTTGCCTATGCCGTTCTGTACCATCACTCATTCATATATATTTATGTACATATTCTTCATCCCTTTACACTTGTGTGTATAAGGTAGCCGTTGTGAAATTGTTAGGTTAGATTACTCGTTGGTTATTACTGCATTGTCGGAACTAGAAGCACAAGCATTTCGCTACACTCGCATTAACATCTGCTAACCATGTGTATGTGACAAATAAAATTGGATTTGATATCTTAATAGTGTTTTAAGTCCATAGTATAGCTTTTGACTGAAGCAAAAATTTTGCTAGGACTGTCTGGGAGTGGTCTGAGTGGGGAGGAGATACACTGAAAACTAGCTGTGATTGGCAGAGAGGTTCGGAACGGTCTTTCTTATTGGTCTATTAGCTAATTTACATCCTGGTGTTTTCAAACAGCTCTTCCACTAAAAGGGAATTACCGTCATTTTCACAATTTCAGAGTATTGTGCCAACCTCATAGTATATAAATATATGCTGAACAAAAATAGAAATGTAGGTTTTGAGGGAGCATGCAATTGGCATGCTGACTGCAGGAATGTCCACCTGTTGCCAGAGAATTGAATGTTAATTTCTCTACCAGAAGCTGCCTCCAACGTCATTTTAGAGAATTTGGCAGTGTGTCCAACCGGCCTCACAACCGCATACCACGTGTAACCATGCCAGCCCAGGACCTCCACATCCGGCTTCCTCAACTGTGTGATCGTCTGAGACCAGCCACCCGGATAGCTGATGAAACTGTGGGTTTGCACAAAAAATACAAATAACTTCACAGATCTTCATTATAAAGGGTTTAAACACTGAGATCACACTTCCGGCGCCGACAGAGATGGCCGCCTCGCTTCGCGTTCCTAGGAAACTATGCAGTTTTTTGTTTTTTTAGGTGTTATTTCTTACATTAGTACCCCAGGTCATCTTAGGTTTCATTACATACAGTCGAGAAGAACTACTGAATATAAGATCAGCGTCAACTCACCATCAGTACGACCAAGAATATGTTTTTCGCGACGCGGATCCTGTGTTCTGCATTTCAAACAGGACAACAGAATGGATCCCAGGCAGCGACCCAATAAAACAACTCCGAAAGAGAGGGAAACGAGGCGGTTTTCTGGTCAGACTCCGGACAAGGGCACACCGTGCACCACTCCCTAGCATTCTTCTTGCCAATGTCCAGTCTCTTGACAACAAGGTTGATGAAATCCGAGCAAGGGTAGCATTCCAGAGGGACATCAGAGACTGTAACGTTCTTTGCTTCACGGAAACATGGCTCACTGGAGAGACGCTATCCGAGGCGGTGCAGCCAACGGGTTTCTCCACGCATCGCGCCGACAGAAACAAACATCTTTCTGGTAAGAAGAGGGGCGGGGGCGTATGCCTTATGGCGAACGAGACATGGTGTGATGAAAGAAACATACAGGAACTCAAATCCTTCTGTTCACCTGATTTAGAATTCCTCACAATCAAATGTAGACCGCATTATCTACCAAGAGAATTCTCTTCGATTATAATCACAGCCGTATATATCCCCCCCCAAGCAGACACATCGATGGCTCTGAACAAAGTTTATTTAACTCTTTGCAAACTGGAAACCATTTATCCGGAGGCTGCATTCATTGTAGCTGGGGATTTTAACAAGGCTAATCTGAAAACAAGACTCCCTAAATTTTATCAGCATATCGATTGCGCAACCAGGGGTGGAAAAACCTTGGATCATTGTTACTCTAACTTCCGCGACGCATATAAGGCCCTGCCCCGCCCCCCTTTCGGAAAAGCTGACCACGACTCCATTTTGTTGATCCCTGCCTACAGACAGAAACTAAAACAAGAGGCTCCCACGCTGAGGTCTGTCCAACGCTGGTCCGACCAAGCTGACTCCACACTCCAAGACTGCTTCAATCACGTGGACTGGGATATGTTTCGTATCGCGTCAGATAACAATATTGACGAATATGCTGATTCAGTGTGCGAGTTCATTAGAACGTGCGTTGAAGATGTCGTTCCCATAGCAACGATTAAAACATTCCCTAACCAGAAACCGTGGATTGATGGCAGCATTTGCGTGGAACTGAAAGCGCGAACCACTGCTTTTAATCAGGGCAAGGTATCTGGTAACATGACCGAATACAAACAGTGCAGAAATTCCCTCCGCAAGGCTATCAAACAAGCTAAGCGTCAGTACAGAGACAAAGTAGAATCTCAATTCAACGGCTCAGACACAAGAGGCATGTGGCAGGGTCTACAGTCAATCACGGACTACAAGAAGAAATCCAGCCCAGTCACGGACCAGGATGTCTTGCTCCCAGGCAGATTAAATAACTTTTTTGCCCGCTTTGAGGACAATACAGTGCCACTGACACGGCCTGCAACGAAAACATGCAGTTTCTCCTTCACTGCAGCCGAGGTGAGTAAGACATTTAAACGTGTTAACCCTCGCAAGGCTGCAGGCCCAGACGGCATCCCCAGCCGCGCCCTCAGAGCATGCGCAGACCAGCTGGCCGGTGTGTTTACGGACATATTCAATCAATCCCTATACCAGTCTGCTGTTCCCACATGCTTCAAGAGGGCCACCATTGTTCCTGTTCCCAAGAAAGCCAAGGTAACTGAGCTAAACGACTACCGCCCCGTAGCACTCACTTCCGTCATCATGAAGTGCTTTGAGAGACTAGTCAAGGACCATATCACCTCCACCCTACCTGACACCCTTGACCCACTCCAATTTGCTTACCGCCCAAATAGGTCCACAGACGATGCAATCTCAACCACACTGCACACTGCCCTAACCCATCTGGACAAGAGGAATACCTATGTGAGAATGCTGTTCATCGACTACAGCTCGGCATTCAACACCATAGTACCCTCCAAGCTCGTCATCAAGCTTGAGACCCTGGGTCTCGACCCCGCCCTGTGCAACTGGGTACTGGACTTCCTGACGGGCCGCCCCCAGGTGGTGAGGGTAGGCAACAACATCTCCTCCCCACTGATCCTCAACACTGGGGCCCCACAAGGGTGCGTTCTGAGCCCTCTCCTGTACTCCCTGTTCACCCACGACTGCGTGGCCACGCACGTCTCCAACTCAATCATCAAGTTTGCGGACGACACAACAGTGGTAGGCTTGATTACCAACAACGACGAGACGGCCTACAGGGAGGAGGTGAGGGCCCTCGGAGTGTGGTGTCAGGAAAATAACCTCACACTCAACGTCAACAAAACTAAGGAGATGATTGTGGACTTCAGGAAACAGCAGAGGGAACACCCCTATCCACATCGATGGAACAGTAGTGGAGAGGGTAGCAAGTTTTAAGTTCCTCGGCATAGACATCACAGACAAACTGAACGGGTCCACTCACACAGACAGCATCGTGAAGAAGGCGCAGCAGCGCCTCTTCAACCTCAGGAGGCTGAAGAAATTCGGCTTGTCACCAAAAGCACTCACAAACTTCTACAGATGCACAATCGAGAGCATCCTGGCGGGCTGTATCACCGCCTGGTACGGCAACTGCTCCACCCTCAACCGTAAGGCTCTCCAGAGGGTAGTGAGGTCTGCACAACGCATCACCGGGGGCAAACTACCTGCCCTCCAGGACACCTACACCACCCGATGTTACAGGAAGGCCATAAAGATTATCAAGGACAACAACCACCCGAGCCATTGCCTGTTCACCCCGCTATCATCCAGAAGGCGAGGTCAGTACAGGTGCATCAAAGCTGGGACCGAGAGACTGAAAAACAGCTTCTATCTCAAGGCCATCAGACTGTTAAACAGCCACCACTAACATTGAGTGGCTGCTGCCAACACACTTACACTGACACTGACTCAACTCCAGCCACTTTAATAATGGGAATCGAAGGGAAATGATGTAAATATATCACTAGCCACTTTAAACAATGCTACCTTATATAATGTTACTTACCCTACATTATTCATCTCATATGCATACGTATATACTGTACCCTATATCATCGACTGCATCCTTATGTAATACATGTATCACTAGCCACTTTAACTATGCCACTTTGTTTACATACTCATCTCATATGTATATACTGTACTCGATACCATCTACTGTATCTTGCCTATGCTGCTCTGTACCATCACTCATTCATATATCCTTATGTACATATTCCTTATCCCCTTACACTGTGTATAAGACAGTAGTTTTGGAATTGTTAGTTAGATGACTTGTTGGTTATTACTGCATTGTCGGAACTAGAAGCACAAGCATTTCGCTACACTCGCATTAACATCTGCTAACCATGTGTATGTGACAAATAAATTTGATTTGATTTGATTTGATTTACACCAGGAACGCACAATCCCTCCATCAGTGCTCAGACTGTCTGCAATAGGCTGAGAGAAGCTGGACTGAGGGCTTGTAGGCCTGTTGTAAGGCAGGTCCTCACCAGACATCACCGGCAACAACATTGCCTATGGGCACAAACCCACTGTCGCTGGACCAGGCAGGACTGGCAAAATGTGCTCTTCACTGACGAGTCGCGGTTTTGTCTCACCAGGGGTAATGGTCGGATTCTTGTTTATCGTCGAAGGAATGAAAGTTTCTTAGTAGCTAGCTAACTTTTTAGTTTGGATCCCGTGATGCATTTGACATCATATGCTGGGACTGCTACTCTCTGTCCAGAGATCCTGCCAACCAAGGCTGGGTCTGAGGAGCTATTTGGCGTAGCATCTAGCCTAGCTGCTAGCCAGCTGCCTATTAATTAATAAATCTTGTTAGGGCTAGGGTCTATTTTTCTCCATTTCCGCCTGGCTGAAGTGTCCAAAGTAAACTGCCTGTTTCTCAAGCCCTGAAGCCAGGATATGCATATAATTGGTATCATTGGAAAGAAAACACTCTGAAGTTTGTAGAAATGTTAAGATAATGTAGAAGACTATACCACAATAGATCTGGTAGGAAAACAGGACACCACCAGAAAAAATAATAATTTGAGAGCACATGCTCTTCCGTTAGAACGTATAGGGAAAAGATAATCCAGCTCCCAGTATGCAATTCCTATGGCTTCCACTGGATGTCAGTAGTCTTTCTTCAAGGTTTCAGGCTTGTTTCTTCCCAAACGAGGAAGAATTTTGAGTTTTAGTACTGGGACTCACTACTGGGACAAAATCAGTCTGTGCGCGCGTGATGAAGAGGATGCGCACCTTCTAATATCGCTTTCCTATTCAACATAGTTCTTTCTGTATGAAATGTTATAGTTTAATTACATTTTAGGGTACCTGAGGATTAGACAGAAACTAATTTTGACTTGTTTTTAACAAAGTTTAGTGGTAGCTTTTTGGATTCCTTTCTCTGTATGTTGAACGAGTGGATTACACAAATCGATGGCGCCAACTAAACTGACTTTTTGGGATATAAAGAAGGATTTTATCTACGTTGTCGACAGGTGTCCCGCTAGCGGGACGCCTATCCCCAAGATTAAGCTAGCAGGGTTTCTTGAGGGCTTGAATGCAGGCCGATACCGCGGATTTGGGTTTGTGGCTGTCTAGATCCCTGCTGTTTGTTGTGTTCAATCTTCCCTGTGACCTACCCTGACTGGAACTGCGAGGGGTAACAGTGTAACCTATGTTGCTAGCTACCATGACAAAGACCAAAGCTGGCGGGAGAACCGTTGAGGACAGTGGTGTCTCTCTGGTGTCTCTCTATCACAGGTGAAGGATCTTTTAAACAAACAAAAATAGTTCCACAAGCAGTTGTTACAACAACAAGAAAATAGCTTCAAATGGATCAATTAGACTACCTTGAGGGACTATCAAGGTGGAACAACATGGTTGTGGACGGAATTGCAGAATCACCACATGAGACCTGGACAGAGTCTGAGGACAACGTGAGGGAAATGATCTCTGAGAAATTGAAGATGGACCACCAGAAGATTGAGGTGGAGTGCGCCCACAGGACTGGAAAACCCAACACCTTCCCAGGTGTTGGTAAACCCAACACCTTCCCGATAGTGGTCAAGTTCCTGAGCTTCAAGGACAAGGTAGCTGTTCTGGAAAGAGACAAGAACTTGAGAGGAAAGTATATCTTTCTCAACGAGGACTACCCTGAAGCTGTGCGCCAGAAGAGGAAATAATTTATCCCAGCCATGAAAGCTGCCAGATTGCGTGAGGACATTACTTACATCTGCTATGACAGGCTCAATGTCCACCCTCCCTTCAAGAAGCTTGGACGGGATGAGAGAGCCAAGCCTATGGGTTTGTAGCTTCGACCCCGCAGCACACCACACACATACACCAATTGATTAATGGACTGCTGAATGTATATATTTTTTCTCTTGCTTTGTTTGCTCTTTTCTATATTATGTCTCTCTCTGATAAGCTACCCAGGAAAGGGCTGACATCAGATAACATTCATATATTAGCTATTTCTACTTAGATAATTAATTTGATGATACAACAGTAGCAATACAAGGATATAACATCTATAGAAGAGACAGAAATGCTTATGGGTGAGGTGTTGCTGTATATATTCAGAGTCATATCCCTGTAATGCTTAGAGCATAAGTTATGTCAATTGAAGTGTAATGTCAATTTATGTTATTGAAGTGTTGTGGTTGCAGGTTAACTTGGCACATCTAAAGCCTTTTATTGTGTGGTGTTGCTATAGGCCACCAAATGCTAACAGTCAGTATGTAAATAATATGTGTGGAATGCTTGCTAGTGTATGTGATGTAAACAGAGAGGTCTACTTTCTTGGGGACCTGAATATTGACTGGTTTTCATCAAGCTGTCCGCTCAAGAGGAAGCTTCTCACTGTAACCAGTGCCTGTAATCTGGCTATTAGCTTATTAATCAATAATTAATAACCTAATAGCCAGATTACCCTGGTAGAGTATTAATCAACCTACCAGGGTTTACAAACACTACAGGGACAAGATTATCCACATTTATCAATCACAATTTTACTAATACTGTAGGACATTGTTCTAAAGCTGTACCCATTGGATGCAGTGATCACAATATTGTGGTTATATCCAGCAAGGCCAATGTTCCAAAAGCTGGGCCTAAAATAGTGTATAAGAGATCATACAAAAGATTTAGCTGTGTCTCTTATGTTGATGATGTAAAACATATAAAACAATAGACTTTCAGCATGCTTATAGAGAAGGACACTCAACATGTACTGCACTGACACAAATGACTGATGATTGGTTGAAATAAATTGATAATAAGAAGATTGTAGGAGCTGTACTGTTAGATTTCAGTGCAGCCAATTGACCATAACATGTTGTTGAAAAAATGTATGTGTTATGGCTTTTCAACCTCTGCCATATCATGGATTCAGAGCTATCTATTAATAGAACTCAAATGGTTTTCTTTAACGGAAGCTTCTCTAATGTCAAACATGTAAAGTGTGGTCTACCGCAGTGCAGCTCTCTAGGCCCTCTACTCTTTTCTATTTTTTTTTTTTACCAATGACCTGCCACTGGTATTAAACAAAGCATGTTTGTCCATGTATGCTGATGATTCAACCACCTGAACATCTCCAAAACTAAGAGCATTGTATTTGGTACAAATCATTTCTTAAATTCTAGACATCAGCTGAATCTGGTAATGAATGGTGAGGATGTTGAACAAGTTGAGGAGACTAAATTACTTGGCGTTTCCTTAGATTGTAAACTGTCATAGTCAAAACATATAGATTCAACGGTTGTAAAGATGGGGAGAGGTCTGTCCGTAAGAAAGAGATGCTCTGATTTTTTGACACCACATTCCAAAAAGCAAGTCCTGCAGGTTCTAGTTTTGTCTTATCTTGATTATTGTCCAGTCGTGTGGTTGAGTGCTGCAAGGAAAGACCTAGTTAAGCTGCAGCTGGCCCAGAACAGAGTGGCACGTCTTGCTCTTCATTGTAATCAGAGGGCTGATATAAATACTCTGCATGTAAGTCTCTCTTGGCTAAGAGTTGAGGAGAGTCTGTGTTGAAAATCCCAAATTATATGGATAGTCAATTTACACACAGCTCTGACACACATACTTACCCCACCGACATGTCACCAGGGGTCTTTTTACAGTCCCCAAATCCAGAACAAATTCAAGAATGCTTACAGTATTATAAAGAGCCATTATTGCATGGAACTACGTCCCATCTAATATTGCTCAAATGAACAGCATCTAACGGCACAATGCCTCTCCCCTTTAACCTATATAGTTTGTGTGCATGTATTGTGTATTGGTATTGATATGTAGGCTACGTGTGCCATTATTTTTTATTTGAAACAATTATTAATTTATGTAGTTCTGTCCCTGAGCTGTTCTTGTCTATTAATGTTCAGTATTATGTCATGTTTCATGTTTTGTGTGGACCCCAGGAAGAGGAGCTGTTGCTTATGCAACAGTTAATGGGGATCCTAATAAAATACAAAAAAAATACCAAAATCAATAAATACATACAGATAATTGTTAAACGTGAAAAATGGGTCAGTTGTTATTAGTGAGCTTTATGTGGTTTTGTTTTGATTAGCTAATGTTATGTAGCTAGCTAGCCAGCAGCTGTAACATTAGCTAACTAGTTAAGTAACCTTATACCACAGATACAATAAGTTACCAGTCAGATGAGAGCTAACATTAGCTGGCTAGCTATCTAACAAGTGAGGACAGCTAGCTGCCAATATTTTGCCAAGGAAGGTTTTTTATATAAGGCTGATGTGATCTGTGTAAAAAAACAAAGAGCTTCTGGAACATGTGAACTTTCACAACGAACTTGTATGCCATCTGTAAATACAAATAAAATTGTTAAGTTACGAGCCTAGTTGGTTTAGTCACGGAAAAAGGTAGGAACCTTCCCGCTAGCCATGATTGGCTGAGATATGGATGGGCTGGACATGCCGAGAGAAGAGTTTGAATGGTCTGCTATGTAGCAAGCTTCTGTCTATAACATGACCTGGTCAATATGTGTAG
Source organism: Oncorhynchus nerka (assembly GCF_034236695.1). Lineage (NCBI taxonomy): Eukaryota > Metazoa > Chordata > Actinopteri > Salmoniformes > Salmonidae > Oncorhynchus > Oncorhynchus nerka. Next base: position 27,885,983 of record NC_088400.1, read on the forward strand.
GTAATTGTTTCTAATGCAGCTTTTTTGAAAGATGAAAGGTTGAACTGCAAAAGTGTTGTTTCCACTTTCTGGAGGACTGAGTTGTGAAATCAGTGGAATGCCCAGTGGAATCAGAGTATGAAAGCTAAGGAAATTCTGGTGTTTGATTGCAAAAAATGCAGATTGAGTCGAAAAGGCAACACGCTGTTGTATATAACACCTGTCTCCGGATTACATCATCAAACTAAGGGCAACCATGGCACCCGTGACAGAGAGGGAGAAGCGTCCATCCATGTATATATATATATAACCGCACCCGTGGCTTCTTATGAGCGGCGACCCTCGCTGCCGACCTCGGACTTGGGACCCTCGCCACGGGTCCCGAATGGACGAGAGATTCCGGCAGCACCGGACAGGCGGGAGACTCCGGCAGCTTCGGAGTGAAGGACGATTCTGGCATCGCCTGGCTGACTGACGGCTCTGGCGGCTCCTGGCTGACTGACAGCTCTGGCGGCTCCTGGCTGACTGACGGCTCTGGCGGCTCCTGGCTGACTGACGGCTCTGGCGGCTCCTGGCTGGCTGACGTCTCTGGCGGCTCCTGGCTGGCAGCTCTGGCTGCTCCTGGCTGACTGGCGGCTCTGGCGGCTCCTGGCTGACTGGCGGCTCTGGCGGCTCCTTGCTGACTGGCGGCTCTGGCGGCTCCTGGCTGACTGGCGGCTCTGGCAGCTCAGGACAGACTGGCGACTCTGGCGGCTCAGGACAGACGGGAAACTCTGGCGGCTCAGGACAGACGGGAGACTCTGGCGGCTCAGGACAGACGGGAGACTCTGGCGGCTCAGGACAGACGGGAGACTCTGGCAGCTCAGGACAGACGGGAGACTCTGGCAGCGCCGGACAGGAGGAAGGCTCTGGCAGCGCTGGGCAGGAGGAAGGCTCTGGCAGCGCTGGACAGGCGGGAGAACCTGTAGGGAGAAGACGGAGAGACAGCCTGGTGCGGGGGGCTGCCACCGGAGGGCTGGTGCGTGGAGGTTGCACCGGATAGACCGGATCGTGCAGGCGCACTGGAGCTCTTGAGCACCGAGCCTGCCCAACCTTACCTGGTTGAATGCTCCCCGTAGCCAGGCCAGTGCGGTGAGGTGGAATAGCCCGCACTGGGCTGTGCTGGCGAACCGGGGACACCATGCGTAAGGCTGGTGCCATGTACACCGGCCCGAGGAGACGCACTGGAGACCAGATGCGCTGAGCCGGCTTCATGGCACCTGGCTCGATGCCCACTCTAGCCCGGCCGATATGAGGAGCTGGAATGTCCTGCACCGGGCTATGCACACGCACCGGAGACACCGTGCGCTCCACCGCATAACACAGTGCCTGCCCGGTCCCTCTCTCTCTCCGGTAAGCACAGGAAGTTGGCGCAGGTCTCCTACCTGACTTCGCCACACTCCCCGTGTGCCCCCCCAATACATTTTTGGGGCTGCCTATCGGGCTTCCTTCCGCGCCGCCGTGCTGACTCCATTCGCCGGTATCCCTCCTCACACTGCTCCAGAGAATCTCGACCGACCACTTGTCTATCTCCTCCCAAGTAGTGACATAGTCCAGATCTCGTTCCCATGTCCAGGAGTCCTGTGATCGCTGCTGCTGCCCATTACCACGCTGCTTGGTCTATTTGTGGTGGGTGTTTCTGTAACGGCATTCTTCATACCTCTTCTGAGGAGGAGTAGCGAGAAGGATCGGAGGACCAATGCGCAGCGTGGTAAGTGCCCATAACGTTTATTTTAAGACATAAACTGAACACTATGAAATACAAAACAATAAATGTTAACCTCAACGAAAACCGAAACAGTACCGTGTGGCAGCAAACACTCACACGGAAAAAACACCCACAAACCAAAAGTGAAACACAGGCTACCTAAGTATGATTCTCAAACATAGACTGCCCACCCCAACTCACGCAAAGACCATACTAAAATAAAGAATAAAATAACAGAACTATGGTCAGAACGTGACACACAGCAATTGATAAAACAGGACCATGTTTAAAATACAAGCGGTTCTAAGCTTAATTCAATATTACACAGGTAAGCTTACCGTTACAGAAATCAGGAATGAGGTCTTGCTTTATTTATCTGAGCTACTGTGTCCAACACACCACCACCTGTTGTTATGCTGGGCACATAATGACAAAAAAAGGAGGTTATTATGAGGAAAATTTATAAAGGTTTAAGGAAATACAGGCAGGCACCACATTACCACAAGACAAAACAGCTGACTAAATCAAGCCTGATGGCCTTGTAAGTATAAAAGCAAAGCCTGCTTTCGTTTAATACAAATAGCTTGTAAAGGTAGCGTAATGGGATAATGTCTTAAATCTTCTTCAGGATTGGTGGGTCCCCTGCGGGATAGTTGAGCTAACCTAGGTTGTAAGTAACAAGAACGTTTCCCAGGAAATAGACATATCTGATATTGACAGAAATCTTAAATTCTTCACTGTCCAATTTACATTAGCTACTACAGTGAATGAATACCATGCTATTGTTTGAGGAGAGTGCACAGTTTTGAACATGAAAAATTATTAATAAACAAACTAGGCACATTTGGGCAGTCATGACACAAAATTGTGAACAGAAATGCAATGGTTCATTGGATCACACTAAAACTTTGCACATACACTGCTGCCATCTTGTGGTCAATATCTAAATATCACCTTGGCTGGAATAATATATTATGGCCTTTCACTTGCATTTCAATGATGATGGTACAAAAAAATACAAAAAACTGTTGGTTTTGTCTTTGTATTATCTTTTACCAGATCTATTGTGTTATATTCTCCAACATTCCTTTCACATTTCCACAAACTTCAAAGTGTTTCCTTTCAAATGGTACCAAGAAAATGCACATCTTTGCTTCAGGGCCTGAGCTACAGGCAGTTAGATTTGGGTATGTCATTTTAGGTGAATATTTTTAAAAAGAGGCTGATCCTTAAGATGTAGTGTGTGAAGAATCCAATACTTTACCTTGTATGCGGTACAAATCACATTTTTGTGGATGCTCATCCTCTAATATTATGAATAAGGCTGCTTGAGAAGGTTTGAATCCCATGCAACCTGCCTACACATAGTTTAGAGTACAATACCAACATAGCTACTGTTGCGCTCATATGAATGTCCTTTCTTTTTCGGCTTCTTACCAATGCCTATTCGCATTTAAAACATTGTGTTTTATTTTTTATTGTCATTAAGCATGACGCTGCAGTAGTTGTGCTGTGAAATTGGGTTGGCACTGATGAGAAAATCTGCCGCAACAATTAGCTGGAGTGATGCCTACATAACAGAGTTTTGCAAGTTAAATACGGTCTTCTCTAGAAACAATGAGAATGTACTCTCCTGAGGCCTCACCTGCACCTGACCTGCTCTCAAATTTCTCATCAATTATTTGTCAACTGCTTACGTGGAGAGTTAATAAAAAAAATAGAGGATCAACTGGGGAATGTGTTGATAATTGGGACTATTTTTCTCTCTCTCAATGACAGGTTTAGTCCTCTACTTGTAAAAAATAGATGCCTTGGCACTGTGGTTGTCCTCATTTCCCCACAACAGCCTGGGTTGTTCCAGTGCCCAGGTTTCCAATGTGCTGCTGGCCACACAGCCATCCGTATAATGACTATGACTCTGAACTATGCTCCAAATGCCCATCCGATGACTCCCTGAGACACCCTTGAAACACTGAAGGAAACATACAACATGTTTGACATTGAAAATCTGACAAAAGGGGGAAAAGAGCAGAAGAAAGGTTGGAGGGTCAGCTTTAATAGTTTTCTTCCTCATCTCTGTGAGCAGCTGGACGGAAGGCGGGTGGAACTCCTTGGGATTAGGCGATAAATCAGAATGTATGATGTGGGAACCAATGACCTGCTAGGAGACGTGTGCTGTGGCAGTGGAGTCGCACACACAGAGAGGTCAGCCTGTCCTTGAGTTGGATGGTGGGGTGGGTTGGGCTGTGGGTAGGTTCAGGGGGGCTCTTCCTGTCTTCCCCCACTAATATTCATACAGACAACCAGGACGTTTGACCCTCTCTGTTCCCCACTCTTAGCCTGTTAGGGGAATATACATGTTACTGGATCATGTAACAAAAGGAAAACTGAACAGTGCTTTATCGGTCAAAGACAATCAGTTGTGACCATAGATGATAAAAAGAAATTGGCATTTTATGCAAGGAAAGATTCTGCCACATCACTTACATTATAGCTAGATTTAAATGAAACTTTGTTGCAGGTCAGGGGATATAGTTTGTTTGCCTTGATACTGGAATTCTTTCAACCAATGCTGGTTAGATTGACTCCTCTCAGTCCACTCCTGACAAAGGTCAAATGAAGAGTCTTTATCCCCCTCCTCTTCTCCAAAGTCACGGCCCCTGTCCTGTCCCTGACCCTGCCCTGTCCTGTCCTGTCCTGTCCTGTCCTGTCCTGTCCCTGTCCCTTCCTGTTCTAGTCCTGTCCCTGTCTTGTCCTTGTCTTGTCCCTGTCCTGTCCTGTCTTGTCCTGTCCTGTCCTGTCCCTGTCCCTGTCCCTGTCCTGTCCTGGCCCTGTCCCTTCCTGTCCTGGTCCTGTCCTTGTCTTGTCCCTGTCCTGTCCTGTCCCTGTCCCTGTCCTGTCCCTGTCCTGTCCCTGTCCTGTCCCTGTCCTGTCCTTGTCCTGCCCCTGTCCTTTCCCTGTGCGTCTTCAAGGAGCTGCGTAAAACACTCTGTATAAATAATCTGACAAGACAACGATCAGAGGGACAGAGAAGAAGCCTCTTGGCAGCTCAGATTATACAAAACAGTGAGGGATTAGAAGACCCATAAAAACCTATTTTACCCAGACTGCTTTAGATGACTGATATAGACAGGGATTGCAGCCATCCCAGGAAAATACACTCACTCACATGTCGTTGGGAATTAAGATGAAGAAAGAGAATGAGAGGAGGAGGAGGAAGAGGTGGAGGAGGAGGGAATAAAACTTTTGGCCGGGGTTAGCAGCTGTAAGGGGCGTGGTGGAGGAATGTGATCAGTGCTATGTAATCAGACCCACTAATTACTGTACATGTCATAAAGCGCTTGCTTCAGGCTAGCTAGGTACCAGCTGAGACCCAGGTGCTATCTACTGCACGGTTAGAACCTTCCCCTTTAATGTTATTGTCCATAATCACCTTTTACCAGGGACCAAATTAATAATGTGGACTCAATCTAAAACAGTACCATTTTTCCTGAGAACAGCATCATAAGACACAGTTGAGGCATAAGCACATACGCCTATCTATGTATATCCATCCATTTATTGCTGTTGGTTATCAGAGGCAGAATTACAATGTGCAGCAGATACTGTATAAGGACTCGTTGACTAAATCAATCTCAACCCAAGGTCATGTTTGATAGTGTATTTTTATATAGTACACCTAACCTAATGCCAGTCTCTCATTGCCTCTCAGGGCTCAAACCAAGAACTGGACAATGCATCTACTAGAATAACTGACAGCATGACCGGTGTGTCAATCATCTTTCTCTGTCTATGTCTCTCTCTCTCTCTCTCTCTCTCTCTCTCTCTCTCTCTCTCTCTCGCTCTCTCTCTCTCTCTCTCTCTCTCTCTCTCTCTCTTGCGCTCTCTCTCTCTCTCTCTCTCTCTCTCTCTCTCTCGCTCTCTCTCTCTCTCTCTCTCTCTCTCTCTCTCTCTCTCGCTCTCTCGCTCTCTCTCTCTCTCTCGCTCTCTCTCTCTCTCTCTCGCTCTCTCTCTCTCTCTCTCTCTCTCTCTCTCTCTCTCTCTCTCTCTCTCTCTCTCTCTCTCTCTCTCCACACCAAATGGGTTATCTGGCATAGTTGTCAGAACCCTCCATCCATGTAACATAAACAAGCAGGCTCTTTAGCAGTAACAGACAAGCAGGTTTTTGTTGATGATGGGAACCCAGCAGATGCAGCATCTACTCTGGCCACCTGGTGACCTTTATTCTACTCAGAAGACTGACGGTCTCATCCTGCAGGCCACAGGTCTGTCTCAGATGTCAGGCTGACGCTGACCAAGGTTACTTTGCATGGCATGCTGGCACTGGAAAATGACCAGTGGACATCTGCCTGGCTTGGTGCTGCATAGGAAGCAGATGTACACATCCCGGAAAGGATGTTCTTTCAAATTCTTCCTGAAATTTAAGCCTTGGATGTACAACAATAGTGGATATTTTAACAAATGTAGAGAATATACTGTATAAACAGTGGCCTCTGAAATTATTGGCAACCTTAAAAAGTGAGAAAAATGATTGTATGAAATAAATAATTCAAATACTGAGCTATATTGTATACTCAAAAATATTGGGAAATTCTATTATTTTATACTAATACAATCGCTCAGAGAAAGAGATTTTGTTGAAAAAGTAATACTTTTTTATGTGTCAAAATGATTGACATCCCTGTTTCCAACCATTTTCAATACCTCACTTTGCGAGGATAACGGCACTGAGACTTTTTCTAAAATGCTTTATGAGAATGGAGAAGCCATTGATGATGGAATTTTATTTCATTTGTATTTTTTATTTCACCATTATTTACCTAGGAAACTCAGTTAAGAACACATTTTTATTTACAAAGACGGCCTACCCTGGCCAAACCCTAACCCGGGGGATGCTGGAAAATTTTGCGTCGCCCTATGGCACTCCCAATCACGGCCGGTTGTGATACAGCCTGAAATCGAACCAGAGTCTGTAGTGACGCCTCTAGCACTGCGGATATATGATATTAGTGTTGATATGCTGTGTATATTGTGGATACATTTCAGAAGTCAGCATTAGGTTTATGTTGCTGTCTTTTTAACTGTGTGAAAAATGAGCCCTATATCCATCAGATTTGTAAGGGTTTTTCTGTTGTGTTTGCTCTTTGTTAACATGATAAGCCTGTACAAACAGTATTGAAACCGATTGGCTGCTACAGAACAAATATTTGACTAGAGAGCTGCACATGTACCCAGAGTTCATGTTTGGTCTCTGAGTGTGGTGGATGACAATAACATCAAAAACACTGCCTCAGCCTTCATGTTCATATTCTCTATTGTGAGACTGTGCCCTCTCCACTGGGATCAAAGCATTACTATTTTAATTCCGCCTTTGAACACCAACACACCATTTTGATATTTGACGAATGAATGACAACCTGTTTTCCAGAATAATGAATGATGAATGACGACAACCCGTTTACCAGAATAATAAATGATAAATGACGACAACCCATTTACCAGAATAATGAATGATAAATGACAACAACCTGTTTTCCAGAATAATGAATGATAAATGACAACAACCTGTTTACCAGAATAATGAATGATAAATGACAACAACCGGTTTACCAGAATAATGAATGATAAATGACAACAACCCGTTTACCAGAATAATGAATGATAAATGACAACAACCTGTTTACCAGAATAATGAATGATAAATGACAACAACCTATTTACCAGAATAATGAATGATAAATGACAACAACCTGTTTACCAGAATAATGAATGATAAATGACAACAACCCGTTTACCAGAATAATGAATGATAAATGACAACAACCTGTTTACCAGAATAATGAATGATAAATGACAACAACCTATTTACCAGAATAATGAATGATAAATGACAACAACCTGTTTACCAGAATAATGAATGATAAATGATAAATGACGACAACCTGTTTACCAGAATGATAAATGATAAATGACGACAACCTGTTTACCAGAATAATGAATGATAAATGACAACAACCTGTTTACCAGAATAATGAATGATAAATGAAAACAACCTGTTTACCAGAATAATGAATGATAAATGATAAATGACGACAACCTGTTTACCAGAATAATGAATGATAAATGAAAACAACCTGTTTACCAGAATAATGAATGATAGATGATAAATGACGACAACCTGTTTACCAGAATAATGAATGATAAATGACAACAACCTGTTTTCCAGAATTATGAATGATAAATGACAACAACCTGTTTACCAGAATAATGAATGATAAATGATAAATGACGACAACCTGTTTACCAGAATAATGAATGATAAATGAAAACAACCTGTTTACCAGAATAATGAATGATAAATGATAAATGACGACAACCTGTTTACCAGAATAATGAATGATAAATGACAACAACCTGTTTTCCAGAATAATGAATGATAAATGAAAACAACCTGTTTACCAGAATGATAAATGATAAATGATAAATGACGACAACCTGTTTAGCAGAATAATGAATGATAAATGACAACAACCTGTTTACCAGAATAATGAATGATAAATGAAAACAACCTGTTTACCAGAATAATGAATGATAAATGACAACAACCTATTTACCAGAATAATGAATGATAAATGACAACAACCTGTTTACCAGAATAATGAATGATAAATGACAACAACCTATTTACCAGAATAATGAATAATGAATGACAACAACCTGTTTACCAGAATAATGAATGATAAATGACGACAACCCGTTTACCAGAATAATGAATGATAAATGAAAACAACCTGTTTACCAGAATGATAAATGATAAATGACAACCACCTGTTTACCAGAATAATGAATGATAAATGACAACAACCTATTTACCAGAATGATAAATGACGACAACCTGTTTACCAGAATGATAAATGATAAATGACAACAACCTATTTACCAGAATGATAAATGACGACAACCTGTTTACCAGAATAATGAATGATAAATGACAACAACCTATTTACCAGAATGAAAAATGACGACAATCTGTTTACCAGAATAATGAATGACAAATGAAAACAACCTGTTTACCAGAATGATAAATGATAAATGACAACAACCTATTTACCAGAATGATAAATGACGACAACCTGTTTACCAGAATAATGAATGATAAATGACAACAACCTATTTACCAGAATGAAAAATGACGACAACCTGTTTACCAGAATAATGAATGACAAATGAAAACAACCTGTTTACCAGAATGATAAATGATAAATGACAACAACCTATTTACCAGAATGATAAATGACGACAACCTGTTTACCAGAATAATGAATGATCAATGACAACAACATGTTTTCCAGAATAATGAATGATAAATTACAACAACCTGTTTTCCAGAATAATGAATGATAAATGACGACAACCCATTTACAAGAATAATGAATGATAAATGACAACAACCTGTTTTCCAGAATAATGAATGATAAATGACAACAACCTGTTTACCAGAATAATGAATGATAAATGACAACAACCGGTTTACCAGAATAATGAATGATAAATGACAACAACCCGTTTACCAGAATAATGAATGATAAATGACAACAACCTGTTTACCAGAATAATGAATGATAAATGACAACAACCTGTTTACCAGAATAATGAATGATAAATGACAACAACCTGTTTACCAGAATAATGAATGATAAATGAAAACAACCTGTTTACCAGAATGATAAATGATAAATGATAAATGACGACAACCTGTTTACCAGAATGATAAATGATAAATGACAACAACCTATTTACCAGAATGATAAATGACGACAACCTGTTTACCAGAATAATGAATGATAAATGACAACAACCTATTTACCAGAATGAAAAATGACGACAATCTGTTTACCAGAATAATGAATGACAAATGAAAACAACCTGTTTACCAGAATGATAAATGATAAATGACAACAACCTATTTACCAGAATGATAAATGACGACAACCTGTTTACCAGAATAATGAATGATAAATGACAACAACCTATTTACCAGAATGAAAAATGACGACAACCTGTTTACCAGAATAATGAATGACAAATGAAAACAACCTGTTTACCAGAATGATAAATGATAAATGACAACAACCTATTTACCAGAATGATAAATGACGACAACCTGTTTACCAGAATAATGAATGATAAATGACAACAACATGTTTTCCAGAATAATGAATGATAAATGACAACAACCTGTTTTCCAGAATAATGAATGATAAATGACGACAACCCATTTACCAGAATAATGAATGATAAATGACAACAACCTGTTTTCCAGAATAATGAATGATAAATGACAACAACCTGTTTACCAGAATAATGAATGATAAATGACAACAACCTGTTTACCAGAATAATGAATGATAAATGACAACAACCGGTTTACCAGAATAATGAATGATAAATGACAACAACCCGTTTACCAGAATAATGAATGATAAATGACAACAACCTGTTTACCAGAATAATGAATGATAAATGACAACAACCTATTTACCAGAATAATGAATGATAAATGACAACAACCTGTTTACCAGAATAATGAATGATAAAATGACAACAACCTGTTTACCAGAATGATAAATGATAAATGATAAATGACGACAACCTGTTTACCAGAATGATAAATGATAAATGATAAATGACGACAACCTGTTTACCAGAATAATGAATGATAAATGACAACAACCTGTTTACCAGAATAATGAATGATAAATGAAAACAACCTGTTTACCAGAATAATGAATGATAAATGATAAATGACGACAACCTGTTTACCAGAATAATGAATGATAAATGAAACAACCTGTTTACCAGAATAATGAATGATAATGATAAATGAACAACCTGTTTACCAGAATAATGAATGATAAATGACAACAACCTGTTTTCCAGAATAATGAATGATAAATGACAACAACCTGTTTACCAGAATAATGAATGATAAATGATAAATGACGACAACCTGTTTACCAGAATAATGAATGATAAATGAAAACAACCTGTTTACCAGAATAATGAATGATAAATGATAAATGACGACAACCTGTTTACCAGAATAATGAATGATAAATGACAACAACCTGTTTTCCAGAATAATGAATGATAAATGAAAACAACCTGTTTACCAGAATGATAAATGATAAATGATAAATGACGACAACCTGTTTACCAGAATAATGAATGATAAATGACAACAACCTGTTTACCAGAATAATGAATGATAAATGAAAACAACCTGTTTACCAGAATAATGAATGATAAATGACAACAACCTATTTACCAGAATAATGAATGATAAATGACAACAACCCGTTTACCAGAATAATGAATGATAAATGACAACAACCTATTTACCAGAATAATGAATAATGAATGACAAAATACCAGAATAATGAATGATAAATGACGACAACCCGTTTACCAGAATAATGAATGATAAATGACAACAACCTGTTTACCAGAATAATGAATGATAAATGACAACAACCTGTTTACCAGAATAATGAATGATAAATGACAACAACCTGTTTACCAGAATAATGAATGATAAATGACAACAACCTGTTTACCAGAATAATGAATGATAAATGACAACCCATTTACCAGAATAAAATGATAAATGACACAACCTGTTTACCAGAATAATGAATGATAAATGACAACAACCTGTTTACCAGAATAATGAATGATAAATGAAAACAACCTGTTTACCAGAATAATGAATGATAAATGAAAACAACCTGTTTACCAGAATAATGAATGATAAATGATAAATGACGACAACCTGTTTACCAGAATAATGAATGATAAATGACAACAACCTGTTTACCAGAATAATGAATGATAAATGACAACAACCTGTTTTCCAGAATAATGAATGATAAATGAAAACAACCTGTTTACCAGAATAATGAATGATAAATGATAAATGACGACAACCTGTTTACCAGAATAATGAATGATAAATGAAAACAACCTGTTTACCAGAATAATGAATGATAAATGATAAATGACAACAACCTGTTTACCAGAATAATGAATGATAAATGACAACAACCTGTTTACCAGAATAATGAATGATAAATGACAACAACCTGTTTACCAGAATAATGAATGATAAATGACAACAACCTGTTTACCAGAATAATGAATGATAAATGACAACAACCTGTTTACCAGAATAATGAATGATAAATGACAACAACCTATTTACCAGAATGATAAATGACGACAAGCTGTTTACCAGAATGATAAATGATAAATGACAACAACCTATTTACCAGAATGATAAATGACGACAACCTGTTTACCAGAATAATGAATGATAAATGACAACAACCTGTTTACCAGAATGATAAATGACGACAACCTGTTTACCAGAATAATGAATGACAAATGAAAACAACCTGTTTACCAGAATAATGAATAATGAATGACAACAACCTGTTTACCAGAATAATGAATGATAAATGACGACAACCCGTTTACCAGAATAATGAATGATAAATGACAACAACCTGTTTACCAGAAGAATCTGTTTACCAGAATAATGAATGATAAATGAAAACAACCTGTTTACCAGAATGATAAATGATAAATGACAACAAATTTACCAGAATGATAAATGACAACAACCTGTTTACCAGAATAATGAATGATAAATGACAACAACCTATTTACCAGAATAAAAATGACAATGTTTACCAGAATAATGAATGACAAATGAAAACAACCTGTTTACCAGAATGATAAATGATAAATGACAACAACCTATTTACCAGAATGATAAATGAATACCAGAATAAAATGACAAACAACCTGTTTACCAGAATAATGAATGATAAATGACAACAACCTGTTTTCCAGAATAATGAATGATAAATGACAACAACCTGTTTACCAGAATAATGAATGATAAATGACAACAACCTGTTTACCAGAATAATGAATGATAAATGACAACAACCTGTTTACCAGAATAATGAATGATAAATGACAACAACCTGTTTACCAGAATAATGAATGATAAATGACGACAACCCGTTTACCAGAATAATGAATGATAAATGACAACAACCTGTTTACCAGAATAATGAATGATAAATGACAACAACCTGTTTACCAGAATAATGAATGATAAATGACAACAACCTGTTTACCAGAATAATGAATGATAAATGATAAAGACAACAACCTGTTTACCAGAAATAAATGATAAATGATAAATGACGACAACCTGTTTACCAGAATGATAAATGATAAATGATAAATGACGACAACCTGTTTACCAGAATAATGAATGATAAATGACAACAACCTGTTTACCAGAATAATGAATGATAAATGAAAACAACCTGTTTACCAGAATAATGAATGATGATAAATGACAACAACCTGTTTACCAGAATAATGAATGATAAATGAAACAACCTGTTTACCAGAATAATGAATGATAATGATAAATGACAACAACCTGTTTACCAGAATAATGAATGATAAATGACAACAACCTGTTTACCAGAATAATGAATGATAAATGACAACAACCTGTTTACCAGAATAATGAATGATAAATGATAAATGACAACAACCTGTTTACCAGAATAATGAATGATAAATGAAACAACCTGTTTACCAGAATAATGAATGATAAATGATAAATGACAACAACCTGTTTACCAGAATAATGAATGATAAATGACAACAACCTGTTTTCCAGAATAATGAATGATAAATGAAAACAACCTGTTTACCAGAATGATAATGATAAATGATAAATGACAACAACCTGTTTACCAGAATAATGAATGATAAATGACAACAACCTGTTTACCAGAATAAAATGATAAATGAAAACAACCTGTTTACCAGAATAATGAATGATAAATGACAACAACCTGTTTACCAGAATAATGAATGATAAATGACAACAACCTGTTTACCAGAATAATGAATGATAAATGACAACAACCTGTTTACCAGAATAATGAATGATAAATGACAACAACCTGTTTACCAGAATAATGAATGATAAATGACAACAACCTGTTTACCAGAATAATGAATGATAAATGACAACAACCTGTTTACCAGAATAATGAATGATAAATGACAACAACCTGTTTACCAGAATAATGAATGATAAATGACAACAACCTGTTTACCAGAATAATGAATGATAAATGACAACAACCTGTTTACCAGAATAATGAATGATAAATGACAACAACCTGTTTACCAGAATAATGAATGATAAATGACAACAACCTGTTTACCAGAATAATGAATGATAAATGACAACAACCTGTTTACCAGAATAATGAATGATAAATGAAAACAACCTGTTTACCAGAATAATGAATGATAAATGATAAATGACGACAACCTGTTTACCAGAATAATGAATGATAAATGAAAACAACCTGTTTACCAGAATAATGAATGATAAATGATAAATGACGACAACCTGTTTACCAGAATAATGAATGATAAATGACAACAACCTGTTTTCCAGAATAATGAATGATAAATGACAACAACCTGTTTACCAGAATAATGAATGATAAATGACAACAACCTGTTTACCAGAATAATGAATGATAAATGACAACAACCTGTTTACCAGAATAATGAATGATAAATGACAACAACCTATTTACCAGAATGATAAATGACGACAAGCTGTTTACCAGAATGATAAATGATAAATGATTTACCAAATGATAAATGAACAACCTGTTTACCAGAATAATGAATGATAAATGATAAATGACGACAACCTGTTTACCAGAATAATGAATGACAAATGAAAACAACCTGTTTACCAGAATAATGAATAATGAATGACAACAACCTGTTTACCAGAATAATGAATGATAAATGACAACAACCTGTTTACCAGAATAATGAATAATGAATGACAACAACCTGTTTACCAGAATAATGAATGATAAATGACGACAACCTGTTTACCAGAATAATGAATGATAAATGACAACAACCTGTTTACCAGAATAATGAATGATAAATGACAACAACCTGTTTACCAGAATAATGAATGATAAATGATAAATGACGACAACCTGTTTACCAGAATAATGAATGATAAATGACAACAACCTGTTTACCAGAATAATGAATGATAAATGACAACAACCTGTTTACCAGAATAATGAATGATAAATGACAACAACCTGTTTACCAGAATAATGAATGATAAATGACAACAACCTGTTTACCAGAATAATGAATGATAAATGAAAACAACCTGTTTACCAGAATAATGATAAATGATAAATGACAACAACCTGTTTACCAGAATAATGAATGATAAATGACAACAACCTGTTTACCAGAATAATGAATGATAAATGACAACAACCTGTTTACCAGAATAATGAATGATAAAGGAAAACAACCTGTTTACCAGAATGATAAATGATAAATGACAACAACCTGTTTACCAGAATAATGAATGATAAATGAATGATAAAACAACCTGTTTACCAGAATAATAAATGATAAATGACAACAACCTATTTACCAGAATGATAAATGACAACAACCTGTTTACCAGAATAATGAATGATAAATGACAACAACCTATGAATGATAAATGACGACAACCTGTTTACCAGAATAATGAATGACAAATGAAAACAACCTGTTTACCAGAATAATGAATAATGAATGACAACAACCTGTTTACCAGAATAATGAATGATAAATGACAACAACCTGTTTACCAGAATAATGAATGATAAATGACAACAACCTGTTTACCAGAATAATGAATGATAAATGACAACAACCTGTTTACCAGAATAATGAATGATAAATGACAACAACCTGTTTACCAGAATGATAAATGAAAACAACCTGTTTACCAGAATAATGAATGATAAATGATTTACCAAATGACAACAACCTGTTTACCAGAAATAAATGATAAATGATTTACCAGAATGATAAATGACGACAACCTGTTTACCAGAATAATGAATGATAAATGACAACAACCTATTTACCAGAATGATAAATGACGACAACCTGTTTACCAGAATAATGAATGACAAATGAAAACAACCTGTTTACCAGAATGATAAATGATAAATGACAACAACCTGTTTACCAGAATAATGAAATAATGAATGATAAATGAAAACAACCTGTTTACCAGAATAATGAATGATAAATGACAACAACCTGTTTACCAGAATGATAAATGATGACAACCTGTTTACCAGAATAATGAATGATAAATGACAACAACTGTTTTCCAGAATAATGAATGATAAATGACAACAACCTGTTTACCAGAATAATGAATGATAAATGACAACAACCTGTTTACCAGAATAATGAATGATAAATGACAACAACCTGTTTACCAGAATAATGAATGATAAATGACAACAACCTGTTTACCAGAATAATGAATGATAAATGACAACAACCTGTTTACCAGAATAATGAATGATAAATGACAACAACCTGTTTACCAGAATAATGAATGATAAATGACAACAACCTGTTTACCAGAATAATGAATGATAAATGACAACAACCTGTTTACCAGAATAATGAATGATAAATGACAACAACCTGTTTACCAGAATAATGAATGATAAATGATAAAACAACCTGTTTACCAGAAATAATGAATGATAAATGACAACAACCTGTTTACCAGAATAATGAATGATAAATGATAAAACAACCTGTTTACCAGAATAATGAATGATAAATGACAACAACCTGTTTACCAGAATAATGAATGATAAATGAAAACAACCTGTTTACCAGAATAATGAATGATAAATGATAAATGACAACAACCTGTTTACCAGAATAATGAATGATAAATGACAACAAAATGACAACAACCTGTTTACCAGAATAATGAATGACAAATGATAACAACCTGTTTACCAGAATGATAAATGATAAATGACAACAATATTTACCAGAATGATAAATGACGACAACCTGTTTACCAGAATAATGAATGATAAATGACAACAACCTGTTTACCAGAATAATGAATGATAAATGACAACAACCTGTTTACCAGAATAATGAATGATAAATGACAACAACCTGTTTACCAGAATAATGAATGATAAATGACAACAACCTGTTTACCAGAATAATGAATGATAAATGACAACAACCTGTTTACCAGAATAATGAATGATAAATGACAACAACCTGTTTACCAGAATAATGAATGATAAATGACAACAACCTGTTTACCAGAATAATGAATGATAAATGACAACAACCTGTTTACCAGAATAATGAATGATAAATGACAACAACCTATTTACCAGAATAATGAATGATAAATGACAAACAACCTGTTTACCAGAATAATGAATGATAAATGATAAATGACGACAACCTGTTTACCAGAATGATAAATGATAAATGATAAATGACGACAACCTGTTTACCAGAATAATGAATGATAAATGACAACAACCTGTTTACCAGAATAATGAATGATAAATGAAAACAACCTGTTTACCAGAATAATGAATGATAAATGATAAATGACGACAACCTGTTTACCAGAATAATGAATGATAAATGAAAACAACCTGTTTACCAGAATAATGAATGATAAATGATAAATGACGACAACCTGTTTACCAGAATAATGAATGATAAATGACATCAACCTGTTTTCCAGAATAATGAATGATAAATGAAAACAACCTGTTTACCAGAATGATAAATGATAAATGATAAATGACGACAACCTGTTTACCAGAATAATGAATGATAAATGACAACAACCTGTTTACCAGAATAATGAATGATAAATGACAACAACCCATTTACCAGAATAATGAATGATAAATGACAACAACCTGTTTACCAGAATAATGAATGATAAATGACAACAACCTGTTTACCAGAATAATGAATGATAAATGATAAATGAAAACAACCTGTTTACCAGAATAATGAATGATAAATGAAAACAACCTGTTTACCAGAATAATGAATGATAATGATAAATGACGACAACCTGTTTACCAGAATAATGAATGATAAATGACACAACCTGTTTTCCAGAATAATGAATGATAAATGAAAACAACCTGTTTACCAGAATAATAATGAATGATAAATGACAACAACCTGTTTACCAGAATAATGAATGATAAATGACAACAACCTGTTTACCAGAATAATGAATGATAAATGACAACAACCTGTTTACCAGAATAATGAATGATAAATGACAACAACCTGTTTACCAGAATAATGAATGATAAATGACAACAACCTGTTTACCAGAATAATGAATGATAAATGACGACAACCCGTTTACCAGAATAATGAATGATAAATGACGACAACCTGTATACCAGAATAATGAATGATAAATGACGACAACCTGTTTACCAGAATAATGAATGATAATTGACGACAACCTGTTTACCAGAATAATGAATGATAAATGACGACAACCTGTTTACCAGAATAATGAATGATAAATGACAACAACCTGTTTACCAGAATAATGAATGATAAATGACGACAACCCATTTACCAGAATAATGAATGATAAATGACGACAACCTGTTTACCAGAATAATGAATGATAAATGACAACAACCTGTTTACCAGAATAATGAATGATAAATGAAAACAACCTGTTTACCAGAATAATGAATGATAAATGATAAATGACAACAACCTGTTTACCAGAATAATGAATGATAAATGAAAACAACCTGTTTACCAGAATAATGAATGATAAATGATAAATGACGACAACCTGTTTACCAGAATAATGAATGATAAATGACAACAACCTGTTTTCCAGAATAATGAATGATAAATGAAAACAACCTGTTTACCAGAATAATGAATGATAAATGATAAATGACGACAACCTGTTTACCAGAATAATGAATGATAAATGAAAACAACCTGTTTACCAGAATAATGAATGATAAATGATAAATGACGACAACCTGTTTACCAGAATAATGAATGATAAATGACAACAACCTGTTTACCAGAATAATGAATGATAAATGACAACAACCTGTTTACCAGAATAATGAAGAATAATGAATGATAAATGATAAACAACCTGTTTACCAGAATAATGAATGATAAATGACAACAACCTATTTACCAGAATGATTGACGACAAGCTGTTTACCAGAATGATAAATGATAAATGACAACAACCTATTTACCAGAATGATAAATGACAACAACCTGTTTACCAGAATAATGATAAATGACAACAACCTATTTACCAAATGATAAAACGACAACCTGTTTACCAGAATAATGAATGATAAATGACAACAACCTATTTACCAGAATGAAAAATGACGACAACCTGTTTACCAGAATAATGAATGACAAATGAAAACAACCTGTTTACCAGAATAATAAATGATAAATGACAACAACCTATTTACCAACAACCTGTTTACCAGAATAATGAATGATAAATGACAACAACCAGAATAATGAATGATAAATGACGACAACCCATTTACCAGAATAATGAATGATAAATGACAACAACCTGTTTTCCAGAATAATGAATGATAAATGACAACAACCTGTTTACCAGAATAATGAATGATAAATGACAACAACCGGTTTACCAGAATAATGAATGATAAATGTTTACCAGAATAATGAATGATAAATGACAACAACCTGTTTACCAGAATAATGAATGATAAATGACAACAACCTGTTTACCAGAATAATGAATGATAAATGATAAATGACGACAACCTGTTTACCAGAATAATGAATGATAAATGACAACAACCTGTTTACCAGAATAATGAATGATAAATGACAACAACCTGTTTTCCAGAATAATGAATGATAAATGAAAACAACCTGTTTACCAGAATAATGAATGATAAATGATAAATGACGACAACCTGTTTACCAGAATAATGAATGATAAATGAAAACAACCTGTTTACCAGAATAATGAATGATAAATGATAAATGACGACAACCTGTTTACCAGAATAATGAATGATAAATGTCAACAACCTGTTTTCCAGAATAATGAATGATAAATGACAACAACCTGTTTACCAGAATAATGAATGATAAATGAAAACAACCTGTTTACCAGAATAATGAATGATAAATGACAACAACCTGTTTACCAGAATAATGAATGATAAATGACAACAACCTGTTTACCAGAATGATAAATGACAAACCAGAATGATAAATGATAAATGACAACAACCTATTTACCAACAACCTGTTTACCAGAATAATGAATGATAAATGACAACAACCTATTTACCAGAATGATAAATGAACAACCTGTTTACCAGAATAATGAAATAAATGACAACAACCTATTTACCAGAATGAAAAATGACGACAACCTGTTTACCAGAATAATGAATGATAAATGAAAACAACCTGTTTACCAGAATGATAATGAATGATAAATGATAAATGACGACAACCTGTTTACCAGAATAATGAATGATAAATGACAACAAATTTACCAGAATGAAAAATGACGACAACCTGTTTACCAGAATAATGAATGACAAATGAAAACAACCTGTTTACCAGAATGATAAATGATAAATGACAACAACCTATTTAAGAATGATAAATGATGACAACCTGTTTACCAGAATAATGAATGATAAATGACAACAACCTGTTTTCCAGAATAATGAATGATAAATGACAACAACCTGTTTTCCAGAATAATGAATGATAAAATGATAAATGACAACAACCTGTTTACCAGAATAATGAATGATAAATGACAACAACCTGTTTACCAGAATAATGAATGATAAATGACAACAACCTGTTTACCAGAATAATGAATGATAAATGACAACAACCTGTTTACCAGAATAATGAATGATAAATGACAACAACCTGTTTACCAGAATAATGAATGATAAATGAAAATGTTTACCAGAATAATGAATGATAAATGAAAACAACCTGTTTACCAGAATAATGAATGATAAATGACAACAACCTGTTTACCAGAATAATGAATGATAAATGACCTAACAACCTGTTTACCAGAATGATAAATGATAAATGACCAGAATGATAAATGACGACAACCTGTTTACCAGAATAATGAATGATAAATGACAACAACCTATTTACCAGAATGATAAATGACGACAACCTGTTTACCAGAATAATGAATGATAAATGACAACAACCTATTTACCAGAATGAAAAATGACGACAACCTGTTTACCAGAATAATGAATGACAAATGAAAACAACCTGTTTACCAGAATGATAAATGAATATTTACCAGAATGATAAATGACAACAACCTGTTTACCAGAATAATGAATGATAAATGACAACAACCTGTTTTCCAGAATAATGAATGATAAATGACAACAACCTGTTTACCAGAATAATGAATGATAAATGACAACAACCTGTTTACCAGAATAATGAATGATAAATGACAACAACCTGTTTACCAGAATAATGAATGATAAATGACAACAACCTGTTTACCAGAATAATGAATGATAAATGACAACAACCCGTTTACCAGAATAATGAATGATAAATGACAACAACCGGTTTACCAGAATAATGAATGATAAATGACAACAACCTGTTTACCAGAATAATGAATGATAAATGATAAATGACGACAACCTGTTTACCAGAATAATGAATGATAAATGACAACAACCTGTTTACCAGAATAATGAATGATAAATGACAACAACCTGTTTTCCAGAATAATGAATGATAAATGAAAACAACCTGTTTACCAGAATAATGAATGATAAATGATAAATGACGACAACCTGTTTACCAGAATAATGAATGATAAATGAAAACAACCTGTTTACCAGAATAATGAATGATAAATGATAAATGACGACAACCTGTTTACCAGAATAATGAATGATAAATGTCAACAACCTGTTTTCCAGAATAATGAATGATAAATGACAACAACCTGTTTACCAGAATAATGAATGATAAATGAAAACAACCTGTTTACCAGAATGATAAATGATAAATGACAACAACCTGTTTACCAGAATAATGAATGATAAATGACAACAACCTATTTACCAGTTTACCAGAATAATGATAAATGATAAATGACAACAACCTGTTTACCAGAATAATGAAGAATGATAAATGACGACAACCTGTTTACCAGAATAATGAATGATAAATGACAACAACCTATTTACCAGAATGATAAATGACGACAACCTGTTTACCAGAATAATGAATGATAAATGACAACAACCTGTTTACCAGAATAATGAACCTGTTTGAATAATGAATGACAAATGAAAACAACCTGTTTACCAGAATAATAAATGATAAATGACAACAAACCAGAATGATAAATGACGACAACCTGTTTACCAGAATAATGAATGATAAATGAGAATGAAAAATGACGACAACCTGTTTACCAGAATAATGAATGATAAATGAAAACAACCTGTTTACCAGAATAATAAATGATAAATGATAAATTTACCAGAATGATAAATGACGACAACCTGTTTACCAGAATAATGAATGATAAATGACAACAACCTGTTTACCAGAATAATGAATGATAAATGACAACAACCTGTTTTCCAGAATAATGAATGATAAATGACAACAACCCATTTACAAGAATAATGAATGATAAATGACAACAACCTGTTTTCCAGAATAATGAATGATAAATGACAACAACCTGTTTACCAGAATAATGAATGATAAATGACAACAACCGGTTTACCAGAATAATGAATGATAAATGACAACAACCCGTTTACCAGAATAATGAATGATAAATGACAACAACCTGTTTACCAGAATAATGAATGATAAATGACAACAACCTATTTACCAGAATAATGAATGATAAATGACAACAACCTGTTTACCAGAATAATGAATGATAAATGATAAATGACGACAACCTGTTTACCAGAATGATAAATGATAAATGATAAATGACGACAACCTGTTTACCAGAATGATAAATGATAAATGATAAATGACGACAACCTGTTTACCAGAATAATGAATGATAAATGACAACAACCTGTTTACCAGAATAATGAATGATAAATGAAAACAACCTGTTTACCAGAATAATGAATGATAAATGATAAATGACGACAACCTGTTTACCAGAATAATGAATGATAAATGAAAACAACCTGTTTACCAGAATAATGAATGATAGATGATAAATGACGACAACCTGTTTACCAGAATAATGAATGATAAATGACAACAACCTGTTTACCAGAATAATGAATGATAAATGACAACAACCTGTTTACCAGAATAATGAATGATAAATGATAAATGACGACAACCTGTTTACCAGAATAATGAATGATAAATGAAAACAACCTGTTTACCAGAATAATGAATGATAAATGATAAATGACGACAACCTGTTTACCAGAATAATGAATGATAAATGACAACAACCTGTTTACCAGAATAATGAATGATAAATGACAACAACCTGTTTACCAGAATAATGAATGATAAATGACAACAACCCGTTTACCAGAATAATGAATGATAAATGACAACAACCTGTTTACCAGAATAATGAATGATAAATGACAACAAATTTACCAGAATAATGAATGATAAATGACAACAACCTGTTTACCAGAATAATGAATGATAAATGATAAATGACAACCTGTTTACCAGAATGATAAATGATAAATGACAACAACCTGTTTACCAGAATAATGAATGATAAATGACAACAACCTGTTTACCAGAATAATGAATGATAAATGAAAACAACCTGTTTACCAGAATAATGAATAAATGATAAATGACGACAACCTGTTTACCAGAATAATGAATGATAAATGAAAACAACCTGTTTACCAGAATAATGAATGATAAATGATAAAACCAACCTGTTTACCAGAATAATGAATGATAAATGAAAACAACCTGTTTACCAGAATAATGAATGATAAATGATAAATGACGACAACCTGTTTACCAGAATAATGAATGATAAATGACAACAACCTGTTTACCAGAATAATGAATGATAAATGAAAACAACCTGTTTACCAGAATAATGAATGATAAATGATAAATGACAACAACCTGTTTACCAGAATAATGAATGATAAATGAAAACAACCTGTTTACCAGAATAATGAATGATAAATGATAAATGACGACAACCTGTTTACCAGAATAATGAATGATAAATGAAAACAACCTGTTTACCAGAATAATGAATGATAAATGATAAATGACAACAACCTGTTTACCAGAATAATGAATGATAAATGACAACAACCTGTTTACCAGAATAATGAATGATAAATGAAAACAACCTGTTTACCAGAATGATAAATGATAAATGATAAATGACGACAACCTGTTTAGCAGAATAATGAATGATAAATGACAACAACCTGTTTACCAGAATAATGAATGATAAATGAAAACAACCTGTTTACCAGAATAATGAATGATAAATGACAACAACCTATTTACCAGAATAATGAATGATAAATGACAACAACCTGTTTACCAGAATAATGAATGATAAATGACAACAACCTGTTTACCAGAATAATGAATAATGAATGACAACAACCTGTTTACCAGAATAATGAATGATAAATGACAACAACCCGTTTACCAGAATAATGAATGATAAATGAAAACAACCTGTTTACCAGAATGATAAATGATAAATGACAACAACCTGTTTACCAGAATAATGAATGATAAATGATTTACCAGAATGATAAATGACGACAACCTGTTTACCAGAATGATAAATGATAAATGATTTACCAGAATGATAAATGACAACAACCTGTTTACCAGAATAATGAATGATAAATGACAACAACCTATTTACCAGAATGAAAAATGACAATCTGTTTACCAGAATAATGAATGACAAATGAAAACAACCTGTTTACCAGAATGATAAATGAATAATGAATGATAAATGAAAACAACCTGTTTACCAGAATAATGAATGATAAATGACAACAACCTGTTTACCAGAATAATGAATGATAAATGACAACAACCTGTTTACCAGAATAATGAATGATAAATGAAAACAACCTGTTTACCAGAATGATAAATGATAAATGACAACAAATTTACCAGAATGATAAATGACAACAACCTGTTTACCAGAATAATGAATGATAAATGACAACAAATGTTTTCCAGAATAATGAATGATAAATGACAACAACCTGTTTACCAGAATAATGAATGATAAATGACAACAACCTGTTTACCAGAATAATGAATGATAAATGACAACAACCTGTTTACCAGAATAATGAATGATAAATGACAACAACCTGTTTACCAGAATAATGAATGATAAATGACAACAACCTGTTTACAGGAATGATAAATGACAACAACCCGTTTAGCAGAATAATGAATGATAAATGACAACAACCTGTTTACCAGAATAATGAATGATAAATGACAACAACCTGTTTACCAGAATAATGAATGATAAATGACAACAACCTGTTTACCAGAATAATGAATGATAAATGATAAATGACAACAACCTGTTTACCAGAATAATATGAATGATAAATGACAACAACCTGTTTACCAGAAATAAATGATAAATGATAAATGACGACAACCTGTTTACCAGAATAATGAATGATAAATGACAACAACCTGTTTACCAGAATAATGAATGATAAATGAAAACAACCTGTTTACCAGAATAATGAATGATAAATGATAAATGACGACAACCTGTTTACCAGAATAATGAATGATAAATGAAAACAACCTGTTTACCAGAATAATGAATGATAAATAAATGAACAACCTGTTTACCAGAATAATGAATGATAAATGACATCAACCTGTTTTCCAGAATAATGAATGATAAATGAAAACAACCTGTTTACCAGAATAATAATGATAAATGACAACAACCTGTTTAACAGAATAAAATGATAAATGACAACAACCTGTTTACCAGAATAATGAATGATAAATGACAACAACCTGTTTACCAGAATAATGAATGATAAATGACAAACAACCTGTTTACCAGAATAATGAATGATAAATGAAACAACCTGTTTACCAGAATGATAAATGATAAATGATAAATGACAACAACCTGTTTACCAGAATAATGAATGATAAATGACAACAACCTGTTTACCAGAATAATGAATGATAAATGAAAACAACCTGTTTACCAGAATAATGAATGATAAATGATAAATGACGACAACCTGTTTACCAGAATAATGAATGATAAATGAAAACAACCTGTTTACCAGAATAATGAAATAATGATAAATGACGACAACCTGTTTACCAGAATAATGAATGATAAATGACACAACCTGTTTACCAGAATAATGAATGATAAATGAAAACAACCTGTTTACCAGAATGATAAATGATAAATGATAAATGACAACAACCTGTTTACCAGAATAATGAATGATAAATGACAACAACCTGTTTACCAGAATAATGAATGATAAATGAAAACAACCTGTTTACCAGAATAATGAATGATAAATGAAAACAACCTGTTTACCAGAATAATGAATGATAAATGATAAATGACAACAACCTGTTTACCAGAATAATGAATGATAAATGAAAACAACCTGTTTACCAGAATAATGAATGATAAATGAAAACAACCTGTTTACCAGAATAAAATGATAAATGAAAACAACCTGTTTACCAGAATAATGAATGATAAATGACAACAACCTGTTTACCAGAATAATGAATGATAAATGACAACAACCTGTTTACCAGAATAATGAATGATAAATGACAACAACCTGTTTACCATGAATGATAAATGACAAATACCAGAATAATGAATGATAAATGACAACAACCTGTTTACCAGAATAATGAATGATAAATACAACCTGTTTACCAGAATAATGAATGATAAATGACGACAACCTGTTTACCAGAATAATGAATGATAAATGACAACAACCTGTTTACCAGAATAATGAATGATAAATGACAACAACCCATTTACCAGAATAATGAATGATAAATGACAACAACCTGTTTACCAGAATAATGAATGATAAATGACAACAACCTGTTTACCAGAATAATGAATGATAAATGAAAACAACCTGTTTACCAGAATAATGAATGATAAATGATAAATGACGACAACCTGTTTACCAGAATAATGAATGATAAATGAAAACAACCTGTTTACCAGAATAATGAATGATAAATGATAAATGACGACAACCTGTTTACCAGAATAATGAATGATAAATGACAACAACCTGTTTACCAGAATAATGAATGATAAATGAAAACAACCTGTTTACCAGAATAATGAATGATAAATGATAAATGACGACAACCTGTTTACCAGAATAATGAATGATAAATGAAAACAACCTGTTTACCAGAATAATGAATGATAAATGATAAATGACGACAACCTGTTTACCAGAATAATGAATGATAAATGAAAACAACCTGTTTACCAGAATAATAAATGATAAATGACAACAACCTGTTTACCAGAATAATGAATGATAAATGACAACAACCTATTTACCAGAATGATAAATGAACAACCTGTTTACCAGAATGATAAATGATAAATGACAACAAATTTACCAGAATGATAAATGACAACAACCTGTTTACCAGAATAATGAATGATAAATGACAACAACCTATTTACCAGAATGATAAATGAACAACCTGTTTACCAGAATAATGAATGATAAATGACAACAACCTGTTTACCAGAATGAAAAATGACCAGAATAATGAATAAATGAAAACAACCTGTTTACCAGAAGATAAAATGAATGATAAATGATAAATGACAACAACCTGTTTACCAGAATAATGAATGATAAATGACAACAACCTGTTTACCAGAATAATGAATGATAAATGACGACAACCTGTTTACCAGAATAATGAATGATAAATGACAACAACCTGTTTACCAGAATAATGAATGATAAATGACAACAACCTGTTTACCAGAATAATGAATGATAAATGACAACAACCTGTTTACCAGAATAATGAATGATAAATGACGACAACCCGTTTACCAGAATAATGAATGATAAATGACAACAACCTGTTTACCAGAATAATGAATGATAAATGACAACAACCTGTTTACCAGAATAATGAATGATAAATGATAAATGACAACAACCTGTTTACCAGAATAATGAATGATAAATGACAACAACCTGTTTACCAGAATAATGAATGATAAATGACAACAACCTGTTTACCAGAATAATGAATGATAAATGAAAACAACCTGTTTACCAGAATAATGAATGATAAATGATAAATGACGACAACCTGTTTACCAGAATAATGAATGATAAATGAAAACAACCTGTTTACCAGAATAATGAATGATAAATGATAAATGACGACAACCTGTTTACCAGAATAATGAATGATAAATGACAACAACCTGTTTACCAGAATAATGAATGATAAATGACAACAACCTGTTTACCAGAATAATGAATGATAAATGAAACAACCTGTTTACCAGAATGATAAATGATAAATGACAACAACCTGTTTACCAGAATAATGAATGATAAATAAATGATAAATGACAACAACCTGTTTACCAGAATAATGAATGATAAATGATAAATGAACAACCTGTTTACCAGAATGATGAATGATACCAGAATGATAAATGACGACAACCTGTTTACCAGAATAATGAATGATAAATGACAACAAATTTACCAGAATGAAAATGACGACAACCTGTTTACCAGAATAATGAATGACAAATGAAAACAACCTGTTTACCAGAATGATAAATGATAAATGATAAATGATAAATGACGACAACCTGTTTACCAGAATAATGAATGATAAATGACAACAACCTATTTACCAGAATGAAAAATGACGACAACCTGTTTACCAGAATAATGAATGACAAATGAAAACAACCTGTTTACCAGAATAATAAATGATAAATGACAACAACCTGTTTACCAGAATAATGAATGATAAATGACAACAACCTGTTTACCAGAATAATGAATGATAAATGACAACAACCTGTTTACCAGAATAATGAATGATAAATGACAACAACCTGTTTACCAGAATAATGAATGATAAATGACAACAACCTGTTTACCAGAATAATGAATGATAAATGACAACAACCCGTTTACCAGAATAATGAATGATAAATGACAACAACCTGTTTACCAGAATAATGAATGATAAATGACAACAACCTATTTACCAGAATAATGAATGATAAATGACAACAACCTGTTTACCAGAATAATGAATGATAAATGATAAATGACAACAACCTGTTTACCAGAATAATGATAAATGATAAATGAAACAACCTGTTTACCAGAATGATAAATGATAAATGACAACCTGTTTACCAGAATAATGAATGATAAATGACAACAACCTGTTTACCAGAATAATGAATGATAAATGAAAACAACCTGTTTACCAGAATAATGAATGATAAATGATAAATGACGACAACCTGTTTACCAGAATAATGAATGATAAATGAAAACAACCTGTTTACCAGAATAATGAATGATAAATGATAAAACAACCTGTTTACCAGAATAATGAATGATAAATGACAACAACCTGTTTTCCAGAATAATGAATGATAAATGAAAACAACCTGTTTACCAGAATGATAAATGATAAATGATAAATGACGACAACCTGTTTACCAGAATAATGAATGATAAATGACAACAACCTGTTTACCAGAATAATGAATGATAAATGACAACAACCTGTTTACCAGAATAATGAATGATAAATGATAAAACAACCTGTTTACCAGAATGACGACAAACCAGAATGATAAATGATAAATGATAAATGACGACAACCTGTTTACCAGAATAATGAATGATAAATGACAACAACCTGTTTACCAGAATAATGAATGATAAATGAAAACAACCTGTTTACCAGAATAATGAATGATAAATGATAAATGACGACAACCTGTTTACCAGAATAATGAATGATAAATGAAAACAACCTGTTTACCAGAATAATGAATGATAAATAAATGAACAACCTGTTTACCAGAATAATGAATGATAAATGACAACAACCTGTTTTCCAGAATAATGAATGATAAATGAAAACAACCTGTTTACCAGAATGATAAATGATAAATGATAAATGACGACAACCTGTTTACCAGAATAATGAATGATAAATGACAACAACCTGTTTACCAGAATAATGAATGATAAATGAAAACAACCTGTTTACCAGAATAATGAATGATAAATGAAAACAACCTGTTTACCAGAATAATGAATGATAAATGATAAATGACGACAACCTGTTTACCAGAATAATGAATGATAAATGAAAACAACCTGTTTACCAGAATAATGAATGATAGATGATAAATGAAAACAACCTGTTTACCAGAATAATGAATGATAAATGAAAACAACCTGTTTACCAGAATAATGAATGATAAATGACAACAACCTGTTTACCAGAATAATGAATAATGAATGACAACAACCTGTTTACCAGAATAATGAATGATAAATGACAACAACCGTTTACCAGAATAATGAATGATAAATGACAACAACCTGTTTACCAGAATAATGAATGATAAATGAAACAACCTGTTTACCAGAATAATGAATGATAAATGACAACCTGTTTACCAGAATAATGAATGATAAATGACAACAACCTGTTTACCAGAATAATGAATGATAAATGACAACAACCTGTTTACCAGAATAATGAATGATAAATGACAACAAATTTACCAGAATAATGAATGATAAATGACAACAACCTGTTTACCAGAATAATGAATGAATGACAACAACCTGTTTTCCAGAATAATGAATGATAAATGAAAACAACCTGTTTACCAGAATAATGAATGATAAATGATAAATGACAACAACCTGTTTACCAGAATAATGAATGATAAATGAAAACAACCTGTTTACCAGAATAATGAATGATAAATGATAAATGACGACAACCTGTTTACCAGAATAATGAATGATAAATGACAACAACCTGTTTTCCAGAATAATGAATGATAAATGAAAACAACCTGTTTACCAGAATAATGAATGATAAATGATAAATGACGACAACCTGTTTACCAGAATAATGAATGATAAATGAAAACAACCTGTTTACCAGAATAATGAATGATAAATGATAAATGACGACAACCTGTTTACCAGAATAATGAATGATAAATGAAACAACCTGTTTACCAGAATAATGAATGATAAATGACAACAACCTGTTTACCAGAATAATGAATGATAAATGACAACAACCTGTTTACCAGAAATAATGACAAGCTGTTTACCAGAATGATAAATGATAAATGACAACAACCTATTTACCAAATGATAAATGAACAACCTGTTTACCAGAATAATGAATGATACCAGAATGATAAATGACAACAACCTGTTTACCAGAATAATGAATGATAAATGACAACAACCCAGAATTTACCAGAATAATGAATGATAAATGAAAACAACCTGTTTACCAGAATGATAAATGATAAATGACAACAAATACCAGAATGATAAATGACAACAACCTGTTTACCAGAATAATGAATGATAAATGACAACAACCTGTTTTCCAGAATAATGAATGATAAATGACGACAACCCATTTACCAGAATAATGAATGATAAATGACAACAACCTGTTTACCAGAATAATGAATGATAAATGACAACAACCTGTTTACCAGAATAATGAATGATAAATGACAACAACCTGTTTACCAGAATAATGAATGATAAATGACAACAACCTGTTTACCAGAATAATGAATGATAAATGACAACAACCTGTTTACCAGAATAATGAATGATAAATGACAACAACCTGTTTACCAGAATAATGAATGATAAATGATAAATGACGACAACCTGTTTACCAGAATAATGAATGATAAATAAACCTGTTTACCAGAATAATGAATGATAAATGACAACAACCTGTTTTCCAGAATAATGAATGATAAATGAAAACAACCTGTTTACCAGAATAATGAATGATAAATGATAAATGACGACAACCTGTTTACCAGAATAATGAATGATAAATGAAAACAACCTGTTTACCAGAATAATGAATGATAAATGATAAATGACGACAACCTGTTTACCAGAATAATGAATGATAAATGACAACAACCTGTTTTCCAGAATAATGAATGATAAATGACAACAACCTGTTTACCAGAATAATGAATGATAAATGACAACAACCTGTTTACCAGACTAATGAATGATAAATGACAACAACCTGTTTACCAGAATAATGAATGATAAATGACAACAACCTATTTACCAGAATGATAAATGAACAACCTGTTTACCAGAATAAATGATAAATGATAAATGATAAATGAACAACCTGTTTACCAGAATAATGAATGATAAATGACAACAACCTATTTACCAGAATGATAAATGACGACAACCTGTTTACCAGAATAATGAATGATAAATGACAACAACCTGTTTACCAGAATGAAAATGACAACCTGTTTACCAGAATAATGAATGATAAATGAAACAACCTGTTTACCAGAATGATAAATGATAAATGAATGATAAATGACAACAACCTGTTTACCAGAATAATGAATGATAAATGACAACAACCTGTTTACCAGAATAATGAATGATAAATGACAACAACCTGATTTACCAGAATAATGAATGATAAATGACAACAACCTGTTTACCAGAATAATGAATGATAAATGACAACAACCTGTTTACCAGAATAATGAATGATAAATGACAACAACCTGTTTACCAGAATAATGAATGATAAATGACGACAACCCGTTTACCAGAATAATGAATGATAAATGACAACAACCTGTTTACCAGAATAATGAATGATAAATGACAACAACCTGTTTACCAGAATAATGAATGATAAATGATAAAACAACCTGTTTACCAGAATAATGAATGATAAATGACAACAACCTGTTTACCAGAATAATGAATGATAAATGACAACAACCTGTTTTCCAGAATAATGAATGATAAATGAAAACAACCTGTTTACCAGAATAATGAATGATAAATGATAAATGACAACAACCTGTTTACCAGAATAATGAATGATAAATGAAAACAACCTGTTTACCAGAATAATGAATGATAAATGATAAATGAACAACCTGTTTACCAGAATAATGAATGATAAATGACAACAATCCAGAAAATGAATGATAAATGACAACAACCTGTTTACCAGAATAATGAATGATAAATGAAAAATGTTTACCAGAATGATAAATGATAAATGACAACAACCTGTTTACCAGAATAATGAATGATAAATGACAACAACCTGTTTACCAGAATAATGAATGATAAATGACAACAACCTGACAACCTGTTTACCAGAATAATGAATGATAAATGACAACAACCTATTTACCAGAATGAAAAATGAACACCTGTTTACCAGAATAATGAATGATAAATGAAAACAACCTGTTTTGACGACAACCTGTTTACCAGAATAATGAATGATAAATGACAACAACCTGTTTACCAGAATAATGAAAAATGACGACAACCTGTTTACCAGAATAATGAATGATAAATGAAAACAACCTGTTTACCAGAAGAATAAAATGAATGATAAATGATAAATGACAACAACCTGTTTACCAGAATAATGAATGATAAATGACAACAACCTGTTTTCCAGAATAATGAATGATAAATGACAACAACCTGTTTACCAGAATAATGAATGATAAATGACGACAACCCATTTATAATGAATGATAAATGACAACAACCTGTTTACCAGAATAATGAATGATAAATGACAACAACCTGTTTACCAGAATAATGAATGATAAATGACAACAACCTGTTTACCAGAATAATGAATGATAAATGACAACAACCTGTTTACCAGAATAATGAATGATAAATGACAACAACCTGTTTACCAGAATAATGAATGATAAATGACAACAAATTTACCAGAATAATGAATGATAAATGACAACAACCTGTTTACCAGAATAATGAATGATAAATGATAAATGACAACAACCTGTTTACCAGAATAATGAATGATAAATGATAAATGAACAACCTGTTTACCAGAAATAATGATAAATGATAAATGACAA
This sequence comes from Oncorhynchus nerka, assembly GCF_034236695.1. Taxonomy (NCBI): domain Eukaryota; kingdom Metazoa; phylum Chordata; class Actinopteri; order Salmoniformes; family Salmonidae; genus Oncorhynchus; species Oncorhynchus nerka. The sequence continues at coordinate 27,920,032 of NC_088400.1, forward strand.
CCTGTTTACCAGAATAATGAATGATAAATGACAACAACCTGTTTACCAGAATAATGAATGATAAATGAAACAACCTGTTTACCAGAATAATGAATGATAAATGATAAATGACAACAACCTGTTTACCAGAATAATGAATGATAAATGAAACAACCTGTTTACCAGAATAATGAATGATAAATGATAAATGACAACAACCTGTTTACCAGAATAATGAATGATAAATGACAACAACCTGTTTACCAGAATAATGAATGATAAATGACAACAACCTGTTTACCAGAATAATAATGATAAATGATAAATGACAACAACCTGTTTACCAGAATAATGAATGATAAATGAAAACAACCTGTTTACCAGAATAATGAATGATAAATGACAACAACCTGTTTACCAGAATAATGAATGATAAATGACAACAACCTGTTTTCCAGAATAATGAATGATAAATGACAACAACCTGTTTACCAGAATAATGAATGATAAATGACAACAACCTGTTTACCAGAATAATGAATGATAAATGACAACAACCTGTTTACCAGAATAATGAATGATAAATGACAACAACCTGTTTACCAGAATAATGAATGATAAATGACAACAACCTGTTTACCAGAATAATGAATGATAAATGATAAATGAACAACCTGTTTACCAGAATGATAAATGATAAATGACGACAACCTGTTTACCAGAATAATGAATGATAAATGACAACAACCTGTTTACCAGAATAATGAATGATAAATGAAAACAACCTGTTTACCAGAATAATGAATGATAAATGACAACAACCTGTTTACCAGAATAATGAATGATAAATGACAACAACCTGTTTACCAGAATAATGAATAAATGAACAACCTGTTTACCAGAATAATGAATGATAAATGAAAACAACCTGTTTACCAGAATAATGAATGATAAATGATAAATGACAACAACCTGTTTACCAGAATAATGAATGATAAATGACAACAACCTGTTTACCAGAATAATGAATGATAAATGAAAACAACCTGTTTACCAGAATAATGAATGATAAATGATAAATGACGACAACCTGTTTACCAGAATAATGAATGATAAATGAAAACAACCTGTTTACCAGAATAATGAATGATAAATGACGACAACCTGTTTACCAGAATAATGAATGATAAATGAAAACAACCTGTTTACCAGAATAATGAATGATAAATGATAAATGACGACAACCTGTTTACCAGAATAATGAATGATAAATGACAACAACCTGTTTTCCAGAATAATGAATGATAAATGAAAACAACCTGTTTACCAGAATAATGAATGATAAATGATAAATGACGACAACCTGTTTACCAGAATAATGAATGATAAATGACAACAACCTGTTTACCAGAATAATGAATGATAAATGACAACAACCTGTTTACCAGAATAATGAATGATAAATGACAACAACCTGTTTACCAGAATAATGAATGATAAATGACAACAACCTGTTTACCAGAATAATGAATGATAAATGACAACAACCTGTTTACCAGAATAATGAATGATAAATGACAACAACCTGTTTACCAGAATAATGAATGATAAATGACAACAACCTGTTTACCAGAATAATGAATGATAAATGAAAACAACCTGTTTACCAGAATAATGAATGATAAATGACAACAACCTGTTTACCAGAATAATGAATGATAAATAAATGATAAATGATAAATGACAACAACCTGTTTACCAGAATGATAAATGACGACAACCTGTTTACCAGAATGATAAATGATAAATGACAACAACCTGTTTACCAGAATAATGAATGATAAATGAAAACAACCTGTTTACCATTTACCAGAATGAAAAATGACAACAACCTGTTTACCAGAATAATGAATGATAAATGAAAACAACCTGTTTACCAGAAATAAATGACAACAATATTTACCAGAATGATAAATGACAACAACCTGTTTACCAGAATAATGAATGATAAATGACAACAACCTGTTTACCAGAATAATGAATGATAAATGACAACAACCTGTTTACCAGAATAATGAATGATAAATGACAACAACCTGTTTACCAGAATAATGAATGATAAATGACAACAACCTGTTTACCAGAATAATGAATGATAAATGACAACAACCTGTTTACCAGAAATAATGAATGATAGAATGATAAATGAACAACCTGTTTACCAGAATAATGAATGATAAATGATTTACCAGAATGATAAATGACAACAACCTGTTTACCAGAATAATGAATGATAAATGAAAACAACCTGTTTACCAGAATAATGAATGATAAATGATAAATGAACAACCTGTTTACCAGAATAATGAATGATAAATGACAACAACCTGTTTACCAGAATAATGAATGATAAATGACAACAACCTGTTTACCAGAATAATGAATGATAAATGACAACAACCTGTTTACCAGAATAATGAATGATAAATGACAACAACCTGTTTACCAGAATAATGAATGATAAATGACAACAACCTGTTTACCAGAATAATGAATGATAAATGACAACAACCTGTTTACCAGAATAATGAATGATAAATGACAACAACCTGTTTACCAGAATAATGATAAATGATAAATGAAACAACCTGTTTACCAGAATAATGAATGATAAATGACAACCTGTTTACCAGAAATAATGAATGATAAATGACAACAACCTGTTTACCAGAATAATGAATGATAAATGACAACAACCTGTTTACCAGAATAATGAATGATAAATGAAAACAACCTGTTTACCAGAATAATGAATGATAAATGATAAATGACGACAACCTGTTTACCAGAATAATGAATGATAAATGAAAACAACCTGTTTACCAGAATAATGAATGATAATGATAAATGACAACAACCTGTTTACCAGAATAATGAATGATAAATGACAACAATCCAGAAATGAATGATAAATGACAACAACCTGTTTACCAGAATAATGAATGATAAATGATAAATGAACAACCTGTTTACCAGAATAATGAATGATAAATGACAACAACCTGTTTACCAGAATAATGAATGATAAATGACAACAACCTGTTTACCAGAATAATGAATGATAAATGACAACAACCTGTTTTCCAGAATAATGAATGATAAATGAAAACAACCTGTTTACCAGAATGATAAATGATAAATGATAAATGACGACAACCTGTTTACCAGAATAATGAATGATAAATGACAACAACCTGTTTACCAGAATAATGAATGATAAATGAAAACAACCTGTTTACCAGAATAATGAATGATAAATGACAACAACCTATTTACCAGAATAATGAATGATAAATGACAACAACCCGTTTACCAGAATAATGAATGATAAATGACAACAACCTATTTACCAGAATAATGAATAATGAATGACAACAACCTGTTTACCAGAATAATGAATGATAAATGACGACAACCCGTTTACCAGAATAATGAATGATAAATGACGACAACCTGTTTACCAGAATAATGAATGATAAATGACAACAACCTGTTTACCAGAATAATGAATGATAAATGAAAACAACCTGTTTACCAGAATAATGAATGATAAATGACAACAACCTGTTTACCAGAATAATGAATGATAAATGACAACAACCTGTTTACCAGAATAATGAATGATAAATGACAACAACCTGTTTACCAGAATAATGAATGATAAATGACAACAACCTGTTTTCCAGAATAATGAATGATAAATGAAAACAAACAGAATAATGAGTGATAAATGAAAACAACCTGTTTACCAGAATAATGAATGATAAATGACAACAACCTGTTTACCAGAATAATGAATGATAAATGACAACAACCTGTTTTCCAGAATAATGAATGATAAATGAAAACAACCTGTTTACCAGAATAATGAATGATAAATGATAAATGACGACAACCTGTTTACCAGAATAATGAATGATAAATGAAAACAACCTGTTTACCAGAATAATGAATGATAAATGATAAATGACGACAACCTGTTTACCAGAATAAGAAATAAATGAATCCAGATAAAATGATAAATGACAACAACCTGTTTACCAGAATAATGAATGATAAATGAAAACAACCTGTTTACCAGAATAATGAATGATAAATGACAACAACCTGTTTACCAGAATGAATGATAAATGATAACCAGAATGATAAAACCTGCTGTTTACCAGAATAATGAATGATAAATGACAACAACCTATTTACCAGAATGATAAATGACGACAACCTGTTTACCAGAATAATGAATGACAAATGAAAACAACCTGTTTACCAGAATAATGAATAATGAATGACAACAACCTGTTTACCAGAATAATGAATGATAAATGACAACAACCTGTTTACCAGAATAATGAATGATAAATGACAACAACCTGTTTACCAGAATAATGAATGATAAATGACAACAACCTGTTTACCAGAATAATGAATGATAAATGAAAACAACCTGTTTACCAGAATGATAAATGATAAATGACAAACCTGTTTACCAGAATAATGAATGATAAATGACAACAACCTATTTACCAGACAACCTGTTTACCAGAATGATAAATGATAAATGATAAATGATAAATGAACAACCTGTTTACCAGAATAATGAATGATAAATGACAACAACCTATTTACCAGAATGAAAAATGACGACAAACCAGAATAATGAATGATAAATGAAAACAACCTGTTTACCAGAATGATAAATGATAAATGACAACAACCTATTTACCAACAACCTGTTTACCAGAATAATGAATGATAAATGACAACAACCTATTTACCAGAATAATGAATGATAATGAATGACAAATGAAAACAACCTGTTTACCAGAATGATAAATGATAAATGATTTACCAGAATGATAAAACAACCTGTTTACCAGAATAATGAATGATAAATGACAACAACATGTTTACCAGAATAATGAATGATAAATGACAACAACCTGTTTACCAGAATAATGAATGATAAATGACGACAAATTTACCAGAATAATGAATGATAAATGACAACAACCTGTTTACCAGAATAATGAATGATAAATGACAACAACCTGTTTACCAGAATAATGAATGATAAATGACAACAACCTGTTTACCAGAATAATGAATGATAAATGACAACAACCTGTTTACCAGAATAATGAATGATAAATGACAACAACCTGTTTACCAGAATAATGAATGATAAATGACAACAACCTATTTACCAGAATAATGAATGATAAATGACAACAACCTGTTTACCAGAATAATGATAAATGATAAATGAAAACAACCTGTTTACCAGAATAAAATGATAAATGATAAATGACGACAACCTGTTTACCAGAATAAATGATAAATGATAAATGACGACAACCTGTTTACCAGAATAATGAATGATAAATGACAACAACCTGTTTACCAGAATAATGAATGATAAATGAAAACAACCTGTTTACCAGAATAATGAATGATAAATGATAAATGACGACAACCTGTTTACCAGAATAATGAATGATAAATGACAACAACCTATTTACCAGAATAATGAATGATAAATGAAAACAACCTGTTTACCAGAATGATAAATGATAAATGACAACAACCTATTTACCAGAATGATAAATGACGACAACCTGTTTACCAGAATAATGAATGATAAATGACAACAACCTGTTTTCCAGAATAATGAATGATAAATGACAACAACCTGTTTACCAGAATAATGAATGATAAATGACAACCCATTTACCAGAATAATGAATGATAAATGACAACAACCTGTTTACCAGAATAATGAATGATAAATGACAACAACCTGTTTACCAGAATAATGAATGATAAATGACAACAACCTGTTTACCAGAATAATGAATGATAAATGACAACAACCCGTTTACCAGAATAATGAATGATAAATGACAACAACCTGTTTACCAGAATAATGAATGATAAATGACAACAACCTATTTACCAGAATAATGAATGATAAATGACAAACAACCTGTTTACCAGAATAATGAATGATAAATGATAAATGAACAACCTGTTTACCAGAAATAAATGATAAATGATAAATACAACCTGTTTACCAGAATAATGAATGATAAATGACAACAACCTGTTTACCAGAATAATGAATGATAAATGAAAACAACCTGTTTACCAGAATAATGAATGATAAATGATAAATGACGACAACCTGTTTACCAGAATAATGAATGATAAATGAAAACAACCTGTTTACCAGAATAATGAATGATAGATGATAAATGACGACAACCTGTTTACCAGAATAATGAATGATAAATGACATCAACCTGTTTTCCAGAATAAAATGATAAATGAAAACAACCTGTTTACCAGAATAAATGATAAATGATAAATGACAACAACCTGTTTACCAGAATAATGAATGATAAATGACAACAACCTGTTTACCAGAATAATGAATGATAAATGAAAACAACCTGTTTACCAGAATAATGAATGATAAATGACAACAACCTGTTTACCAGAATAATGAATGATAAATGACAACAACCCATTTACCAGAATAATGAATGATAAATGACAACAAATTTACCAGAATAATGAATAATGAATGACAACAACCTGTTTACCAGAATAATGAATGATAAATGACAATACCAGAATAATGAATGATAAATGAAACAACCTGTTTACCAGAATAATGAATGATAAATGACAACAACCTGTTTACCAGAATAATGAATGATAAATGATAAATGACAACAACCTGTTTACCAGAATAATGAATGATAAATGACAACAACCTGTTTACCAGAATAATAAATGACAACAACCTGTTTACCAGAATAAAATGATAAAACAACCTGTTTACCAGAATAATGAATGATAAATGACAACAACCTGTTTACCAGAATAATGAATGATAAATGAAAACAACCTGTTTACCAGAATAATGAATGATTTACCAGAATAATGAATGATAAATGACAACAACCTGTTTACCAGAATAATGAATGATAAATGACAACAACCTGTTTACCAGAATAATGAATAATGAATGACAACAACCTGTTTACCAGAATAATGAATGATAAATGACGACAACCCGTTTACCAGAATAATGAATGATAAATGACAACAACCTGTTTACCAGAATAATGAATGATAAATGACAACAACCTGTTTACCAGAATAATGAATGATAAATGACAACAACCTGTTTACCAGAATAATGAATGATAAATGACAACAACCTGTTTACCAGAATAATGAATGATAAATGACAACAACCTGTTTACCAGAATAATGAATGATAAATGACAACAACCTGTTTACCAGAATAATGAATGATAAATGACAACAACCTGTTTACCAGAATAATGAATGATAAATGAAAACAACCTGTTTACCAGAATAATGAATGATAAATGATAAATGAACAACCTGTTTACCAGAATGATAAATGATAAATGATAAATGACGACAACCTGTTTACCAGAATAATGAATGATAAATGACAACAACCTGTTTACCAGAATAATGAATGATAAATGAAAACAACCTGTTTACCAGAATAATGAATGATAAATGATAAATGACGACAACCTGTTTACCAGAATAATGAATGATAAATGAAAACAACCTGTTTACCAGAATAATGAATGATAAATGATAAATGACGACAACCTGTTTACCAGAATAATGAATGATAAATGACAACAACCTGTTTTCCAGAATAATGAATGATAAATGAAAACAACCTGTTTACCAGAATGATAAATGATAAATGATAAATGACAACAACCTGTTTACCAGAATAATGAATGATAAATGACAACAACCTGTTTACCAGAATAATGAATGATAAATGAAAACAACCTGTTTACCAGAATAATGAATGATAAATGACAACAATATTTACCAGAATAATGAATGATAAATGACAACAACCTGTTTACCAGAATAATGAATGATAAATGACAACAACATTTACCAGAATAATGAATAATGAATGACAACAACCTGTTTACCAGAATAATGAATGATAAATGACAACAACCCGTTTACCAGAATAATGAATGATAAATGACAACAACCTGTTTACCAGAATAATGAATGATAAAACAACCTGTTTACCAGAATAATGAATGATAAATGACAACCAACCAGAATAATGAATGATAAATGACGACAACCTGTTTACCAGAATAATGAATGATAAATGACAACAACCTGTTTACCAGAATAAGAAATAATGACAAATGAATAAAATGATAAATGACGACAACCTGTTTACCAGAATAATGAATGATAAATGACAACAACCTGTTTTCCAGAATAATGAATGATAAATGAAAACAACCTGTTTACCAGAATAATGAATGATAAATGATAAATGACGACAACCTGTTTACCAGAATAATGAATGATAAATGAAAACAACCTGTTTACCAGAATAATGAATGATAAATGATAAATGACGACAACCTGTTTACCAGAATAATGAATGATAAATGACAACAACCTGTTTTCCAGAATAATGAATGATAAATGACAACAACCTGTTTACCAGAATAATGAATGATAAATGACAACAACCTGTTTACCAGACTAATGAATGATAAATGACAACAACCTGTTTACCAGAATAATGAATGATAAATGACAACAACCTATTTACCAGAATGATAAATGACGACAAGCTGTTTACCAGAATGATAAATGATAAATGACAACAACCTATTTACCAGAATGATAAATGACGACAACCTGTTTACCAGAATAATGAATGATAAATGACAACAACCTATTTACCAGAATGATAAATGACGACAACCTGTTTACCAGAATAATGAATGACAAATGAAAACAACCTGTTTACCAGAATAATGAATGATAAATGAAAACAACCTGTTTACCAGAATAATGAATGATAAATGACAACAACCTGTTTACCAGAATAATGAATGATAAATGACAACAACCTGTTTACCAGAATAATGAATGATAAATGACACACAACCAGAATAATGAATTTGACAACAACTGTTTTCCAGAATAATGAATGATAAATGACAACAACCTGTTTACCAGAATAATGAATGATAAATGATAAATGACGACAACCTGTTTACCAGAATAATGAATGATAAATGAAAACAACCTGTTTACCAGAATAATGAATGATAAATGATAAATGACGACAACCTGTTTACCAGAATAATGAATGATAAATGACAACAACCTGTTTACCAGAATAATGAATGATAAATGAAAACAACCTGTTTACCAGAATAATGAATGATAAATGATAAAACGACAACCTGTTTACCAGAATAATGAATGATAAATGACAACAACCTGTTTACCAGAATAATGAATGATAAATGAAAACAACCTGTTTACCAGAATAATGAATGATAAATGACAACAACCTGTTTACCAGAATAATGAATGATAAATGACAACAACCTGTTTACCAGAATAATGAATGATAAATGACAACAACCTGTTTACCAGAATAATGAATAATGAATGACAACAACCTGTTTACCAGAATAATGAATGATAAATGACAACAACCTGTTTACCAGAATAATGAATGATAAATGACAACAACCTGTTTACCAGAATAATGAATGATAAATGATAAATGACAACAACCTGTTTACCAGAATAATGAATGATAAATGACAACAACCTGTTTACCAGAATAATGAAATACCAGAATAATGAATGATAAATGACAACAACCTGTTTACCAGAATAATGAATGATAAATGACAACAACCTGTTTACCAGAATAATGAATGATAAATGAAAACAACCTGTTTACCAGAATAATGAGTGATAAATGAAAACAACCTGTTTACCAGAATAATGAATGATAAATGACAACAACCTGTTTACCAGAATAATGAATGATAAATGACAACAACCTGTTTTCCAGAATAATGAATGATAAATGAAAACAACCTGTTTACCAGAATAATGAATGATAAATGATAAATGACGACAACCTGTTTACCAGAATAATGAATGATAAATGAAAACAACCTGTTTACCAGAATAATGAATGATAAATGATAAATGACGACAACCTGTTTACCAGAATAATGAATGATAAATGACAACAACCTGTTTACCAGAATAATGAATGATAAATGACAACAACCTGTTTACCAGAATAATGAATGATAAATGAAAACAACCTGTTTAACAGAATGATAAATGATAAATGACAACAACCTGTTTACCAGAATAATGAATGATAAATGACAACAACCTGTTTACCAGAATAATGAATGATAAATGACAACAACCTATTTACCAGAATGATAAATGACGACAACCTGTTTACCAGAATAATGAATGACAAATGAAAACAACCTGTTTACCAGAATAATGAATAATGAATGACAACAACCTGTTTACCAGAATAATGAATGATAAATGACAACAACCTGTTTACCAGAATAATGAATAATGAATGACAACAACCTGTTTACCAGAATAATGAATGATAAATGACAACAACCTGTTTACCAGAATAATGAATGATAAATGACAACAACCTGTTTACCAGAATGTTTACCTGTTTACCAGAATAATGATAAATGATAAATGATAAATGACGACAACCTGTTTACCAGAATGATAAATGATAAAATGATAAATGACGACAACCTGTTTACCAGAATAATGAATGATAAATGACAACAACCTATTTACCAGAATAAGAATGAAAAATGACGACAACCTGTTTACCAGAATAATGAATGATAAATGAAAACAACCTGTTTACCAGAAATAATGATAAATGATAAATGAAAAATGACGACAACCTGTTTACCAGAATAATGAATGACAAATGAAAACAACCTGTTTACCAGAATAATGAATGATAAATGAAAACAACCTGTTTACCAGAATGATAAATGATAAATGACAACAACCTATTTACCAGAATGATAAATGACGACAACCTGTTTACCAGAATAATGAATGATAAATGACAACAACCTGTTTTCCAGAATAATGAATGATAAATGACAACAACCTGTTTTCCAGAATAATGAATGATAAATGACGACAACCCATTTACCAGAATAATGAATGATAAATGACAACAACCTGTTTTCCAGAATAATGAATGATAAATGACAACAACCTGTTTACCAGAATAATGAATGATAAATGACAACAACCTGTTTACCAGAATAATGAATGATAAATGACAACAACCTGTTTACCAGAATAATGAATGATAAATGACAACAACCTGTTTACCAGAATAATGAATGATAAATGACAACAACCTGTTTACCAGAATAATGAATGATAAATGACAACAACCTGTTTACCAGAATAATGAATGATAAATGATAAATGACGACAACCTGTTTACCAGAATGATAAATGATAAATGATAAATGACGACAACCTGTTTACCAGAATGATAAATGATAAATGATAAATGACGACAACCTGTTTACCAGAATAATGAATGATAAATGACAACAACCTGTTTACCAGAATAATGAATGATAAATGAAAACAACCTGTTTACCAGAATAATGAATGATAAATGATAAATGACAACAACCTGTTTACCAGAATAATGAATGATAAATGATGAAAAATGACAACAACCTGTTTACCAGAATAATGAATGACAAATGAAAACAACCTGTTTACCAGAATGATAAATGATAAATGACAACAACCTATTTACCAGAATGATAAATGAATGTTTACCAGAATAATAAATGACAACAACATGTTTTCCAGAATAATGAATGATAAATGACAACAACCTGTTTACCAGAATAATGAATGATAAATGACGACAACCCATTTACCAGAATAATGAATGATAAATGACAACAACCTGTTTACCAGAATAATGAATGATAAATGACAACAACCTGTTTACCAGAATAATGAATGATAAATGACAACAACCTGTTTACCAGAATAATGAATGATAAATGACAACAACCTGTTTACCAGAATAATGAATGATAAATGACAACAACCTGTTTACCAGAATAATGAATGATAAATGACAACAACCTATTTACCAGAATAATGAATGATAAATGACAAACAACCTGTTTACCAGAATAATGAATGATAAATGATAAATGACGACAACCTGTTTACCAGAATGATAAATGATAAATGATAAATGACGACAACCTGTTTACCAGAATAATGAATGATAAATGACAACAACCTGTTTACCAGAATAATGAATGATAAATGAAAACAACCTGTTTACCAGAATAATGAATGATAAATGATAAATGACGACAACCTGTTTACCAGAATAATGAATGATAAATGAAAACAACCTGTTTACCAGAATAATGAATGATAGATGATAAATGACGACAACCTGTTTACCAGAATAATGAATGATAAATGACATCAACCTGTTTTCCAGAATAATGAATGATAAATGAAAACAACCTGTTTACCAGAATGATAAATGATAAATGATAAATGACGACAACCTGTTTACCAGAATAATGAATGATAAATGACAACAACCTGTTTACCAGAATAATGAATGATAAATGAAAACAACCTGTTTACCAGAATAATGAATGATAAATGACAACAACCTATTTACCAGAATAATGAATGATAAATGACAACAACCCATTTACCAGAATAATGAATGATAAATGACAACAACCTATTTACCAGAATAATGAATAATGGATGACAACAACCTGTTTACCAGAATAATGAATGATAAATGACAACAACCTGTTTACCAGAATAATGAATGATAAATGACAACAAATACCAGAATAATGAATGATAAATGACAACAACCTGTTTACCAGAATAATGAATGATAAATGAACAACCTGTTTACCAGAAATAATGATAAATGACAACCTGTTTACCAGAATAATGAATGATAAATGACAACAACCTGTTTACCAGAAATAATGAATGATAAATGATAAATGACGACAACCTGTTTACCAGAATAATGAATGATAAATGACAACAACCTGTTTACCAGAATAATGAATGATAAATGATACCAGAAAATGAATGATAAATGACAACAACCTGTTTACCAGAATAATGAATGATAAATGACAACAACCTGTTTACCAGAATAATGAATGATAAATGACAACAACCTGTTTACCAGAATAATGAATGATAAATGACGACAAATACCAGAATAATGAATGATAAATGACAACAACCTGTTTACCAGAATAATGAATGATAAATGACAACAACCTGTTTACCAGAATAATGAATGATAAATGACAACAACCTGTTTACCAGAATAATGAATGATAAATGACAACAACCTGTTTACCAGAATAATGAATGATAAATGACAACAACCTGTTTACCAGAATAATGAATGATAAATGACAACAACCTGTTTACCAGAATAATGAATGATAAATGACAAACAACCTGTTTACCAGAATAATGAATGATAAATGAAAACAACCTGTTTACCAGAATGATAAATGATAAATGATAAATGACAACAACCTGTTTACCAGAATAATGAATGATAAATGACAACAACCTGTTTACCAGAATAATGAATGATAAATGAAAACAACCTGTTTACCAGAATAATGAATGATAAATGATAAATGACGACAACCTGTTTACCAGAATAATGAATGATAAATGAAAACAACCTGTTTACCAGAATAATGAATGATAAATGATAAATGACGACAACCTGTTTACCAGAATAATGAATGATAAATGACAACAACCTGTTTTCCAGAATAATGAATGATAAATGAAAACAACCTGTTTACCAGAATGATAAATGATAAATGATAAATGACGACAACCTGTTTACCAGAATAATGAATGATAAATGACAACAACCTGTTTACCAGAATAATGAATGATAAATGAAAACAACCTGTTTACCAGAATAATGAATGATAAATGACAACAACCTATTTACCAGAATAATGAATGATAAATGACAACAACCTGTTTACCAGAATAATGAATGATAAATGACAACAACCTGTTTACCAGAATAATGAATAATGAATGACAACAACCTGTTTACCAGAATAATGAATGATAAATGACGACAACCCGTTTACCAGAATAATGAATGATAAATGACAACAACCTGTTTACCAGAATAATGAATGATAAATGACAACAACCTGTTTACCAGAATGATAATGAACCTGTTTGATAAAATGATAAAACAACCTGTTTACCAGAATAATGAATGATAAATGACAACAACCTGTTTACCAGAATAATGAATGATAAATGACGACAACCCATTTACCAGAATAATGAATGATAAATGACGACAACCTGTTTACCAGAATAATGAATGATAAATGACAACAACCTGTTTTCCAGAATAATGAATGATAAATGAAAACAACCTGTTTACCAGAATAATGAATGATAAATGATAAATGACGACAACCTGTTTACCAGAATAATGAATGATAAATGAAAACAACCTGTTTACCAGAATAATGAATGATAAATGATAAATGACGACAACCTGTTTACCAGAATAATGAATGATAAATGACAACAACCTGTTTTCCAGAATAATGAATGATAAATGACAACAACCTGTTTACCAGAATAATGAATGATAAATGAAAACAACCTGTTTACCAGAATGATAAATGATAAATGACAACAACCTGTTTACCAGAATAATGAATGATAAATGACAACAACCTATTTACCAGAATGATAAATGACGACAAGCTGTTTACCAGAATGATAAATGATAAATGACAACAACCTATTTACCAGAATGATAAATGACGACAACCTGTTTACCAGAATAATGAATGATAAATGACAACAACCTGTTTACCAGAATAATGAATGATAAATGAATAATGAATGATAAATGACAACAACCTGTTTTCCAGAATAATGAATGATAAATGACAACAACCTGTTTACCAGAATAATGAATGATAAATGACAACAACCTGTTTACCAGAATAATGAATGATAAATGACAACAACCTGTTTACCAGAATAATGAATGATAAATGACAACAACCTGTTTACCAGAATAATGAATGATAAATGACAACAACCTGTTTACCAGAATAATGAATGATAAATGATAAATGACGACAACCTGTTTACCAGAATAATGAATGATAAATGACAACAACCTGTTTACCAGAATAATGAATGATAAATGACAACAACCTGTTTTCCAGAATAATGAATGATAAATGAAAACAACCTGTTTACCAGAATAATGAATGATAAATGATAAATGACGACAACCTGTTTACCAGAATAATGAATGATAAATGAAAACAACCTGTTTACCAGAATAATGAATGATAAATGATAAATGACGACAACCTGTTTACCAGAATAATGAATGATAAATGACAACAACCTGTTTTCCAGAATAATGAATGATAAATGACAACAACCTGTTTACCAGAATAATGAATGATAAATGAAAACAACCTGTTTACCAGAATGATAAATGATAAATGACAACAACCTGTTTACCAGAATAATGAATGATAAATGACAAACAACCTGTTTACCAGAATAATGAATGATAAATGATAAATGACGACAACCTGTTTACCAGAATAATGAATGATAAATGACAACAAATTTACCAGAATGATAAATGACGACAACCTGTTTACCAGAATAATGAATGATAAATGATTTACCAGAATGAAAAATGACGACAACCTGTTTACCAGAATAATGAATGACAAATGAAAACAACCTGTTTACCAGAATGATAAATGATAAATGACAACAACCTATTTACCAGAATGATAAATGACGACAACCTGTTTACCAGAATAATGAATGATAAATGACAACAACCTATTTACCAGAATGAAAAATGAATGATAAAATGACAAATGAAAACAACCTGTTTACCAGAATAATGAATGATAAATGACGACAACCTATTTACCAGAATGATAAATGATAAATGACAACAACCTATTTACCAGAATGATAAATGACGACAACCTGTTTACCAGAATAATGAATGATAAATGACAACAACCTGTTTTCCAGAATAATGAATGATAAATGACGACAACCCATTTACCAGAATAATGAATGATAAATGACAACAACCTGTTTTCCAGAATAATGAATGATAAATGACAACAACCTGTTTACCAGAATAATGAATGATAAATGACAACAACTGGTTTACCAGAATAATGAATGATAAATGACAACAACCCGTTTACCAGAATAATGAATGATAAATGACAACAACCTGTTTACCAGAATAATGAATGATAAATGACAACAACCTGTTTACCAGAATAATGAATGATAAATGACAACAACCTGTTTACCAGAATAATGAATGATAAATGATAAATGACGACAACCTGTTTACCAGAATGATAAATGATAAATGATAAATGACGACAACCTGTTTACCAGAATGATAAATGATAAATGATAAATGACGACAACCTGTTTACCAGAATAATGAATGATAAATGACAACAACCTGTTTACCAGAATAATGAATGATAAATGAAAACAACCTGTTTACCAGAATAATGAATGATAAATGATAAATGACGACAACCTGTTTACCAGAATAATGAATGATAAATGACAACAACCTATTTACCAGAATGAAAAATGACGACAACCTGTTTACCAGAATAATGAATGACAAATGAAAACAACCTGTTTACCAGAATGATAAATGATAAATGACAACAACCTATTTACCAGAATGATAAATGACGACAACCTGTTTACCAGAATAATGAATGATAAATGACAACAACCTATTTACCAGAATGAAAAATGACGACAACCTGTTTACCAGAATAATGAATGACAAATGAAAACAACCTGTTTACCAGAATGATAAATGATAAATGACGACAACCTGTTTACCAGAATGAATAATACCAGAATAATAAATGATCAATGACAACAACATTTTTCCAGAATAATGAATGATAAATGACAACAACCTGTTTACCAGAATAATGAATGATAAATGACAACAACCTGTTTACCAGAATAATGAATGATAAATGACAACAACCTGTTTTCCAGAATAATGAATGATAAATGACAACAACCTGTTTACCAGAATAATGAATGATAAATGACAACAACCTGTTTACCAGAATAATGAATGATAAATGACAACAACCGTTTACCAGAATAATGAATGATAAATGACAACAACCTGTTTACCAGAATAATGAATGATAAATGACAACAACCTATTTACCAGAATAATGAATGATAAATGACAACAACCTGTTTACCAGAATAATGAATGATAAATGATAAAACAACCTGTTTACCAGAATAATGATAAATGATAAATGACAACAACCTGTTTACCAGAATAATGAATGATAAATGACAACAACCTGTTTACCAGAATAATGAATGATAAATGAAAACAACCTGTTTACCAGAATAATAATGATAAATGATAAATGACAACAACCTGTTTACCAGAATAATGAATGATAAATGAAAACAACCTGTTTACCAGAATGATAAATGATAAATGATAAATGATGACAACCTGTTTACCAGAATAATGAATGATAAATGACAACAACCTGTTTTCCAGAATAATGAATGATAAATGAAAACAACCTGTTTACCAGAATGATAAATGATAAATGATAAATGACGACAACCTGTTTACCAGAATAATGAATAATGAATGATAAATGAAACAACCTGTTTACCAGAATAATGAATGATAAATGACAACAACCTGTTTACCAGAATAATGAATGATAAATGACAACAACCTGTTTACCAGAATAATGAATGATAAATGACAACAACCTGTTTACCAGAATACCAGAAATGAATGATAAATGATAAATGAACAACCTGTTTACCAGAATGATAAATGATAAATGATAAATGACGACAACCTGTTTACCAGAATAATGAATGATAAATGACAACAACCTGTTTACCAGAATAATGAATGATAAATGAAAACAACCTGTTTACCAGAATAATGAATGATAAATGATAAATGACGACAACCTGTTTACCAGAATAATGAATGATAAATGAAAACAACCTGTTTACCAGAATAATGAATGATAAATGATAAATGACAACAACCTGTTTACCAGAATAATGAATGATAAATGACAACAACCTGTTTACCAGAATAATGAATGATAAATGAAAACAACCTGTTTACCAGAATAATGAATGATAAATGACAACAACCTGTTTACCAGAATAATGAATGATAAATGACAACAACCTGTTTACCAGAATAATGAATGATAAATGAAAACAACCTGTTTACCAGAATAATGAATGATAAATGATTTACCAGAATAATGAATGATAAATGACAACAACCTGTTTACCAGAATAATGAATGATAAATGACAACAACCTATTTACCAGAATAATGAATGATAAATGACAACAACCTGTTTACCAGAATAATGAATGATAAATGACAACCCGTTTACCAGAATAATGAATGATAAATGACAACAACCCAGAATAATGAATGATAAATGACGACAACCTGTTTACCAGAATAATGAATGATAAATGACAACAACCTGTTTACCAGAATAATGAATGATAAATGACAACCTGTTTACCAGAATAATGAATGATAAATGACAACAACCTGTTTACCAGAATAATGAATGATAAATGAAACAACCTGTTTACCAGAATAATGAATGATAAATGACGACAACCTGTTTACCAGAATAATGAATGATAAATGACAACAACCTGTTTACCAGAATAATGAATGATAAATGAAAACAACCTGTTTACCAGAATAATGAATGATAAATGATAAATGACGACAACCTGTTTACCAGAATAATGAATGATAAATGAAAACAACCTGTTTACCAGAATAATGAATGATAAATGATA
Organism: Oncorhynchus nerka; assembly: GCF_034236695.1. Lineage (NCBI taxonomy): Eukaryota > Metazoa > Chordata > Actinopteri > Salmoniformes > Salmonidae > Oncorhynchus > Oncorhynchus nerka. The sequence goes on from NC_088400.1 coordinate 27,938,986, forward strand.
AATGAACAACCTGTTTACCAGAATAATGAATGATAAATGACAACAACCTGTTTTCCAGAATAATGAATGATAAATGACAACAACCTGTTTACCAGAATAATGAATGATAAATGAAAACAACCTGTTTACCAGAATGATAAATGATAAATGACAACAACCTGTTTACCAGAATAATGAATGATAAATGACAACAACCATTTACCAGAATGATAAATGACGACAACCTGTTTACCAGAATGAATAATGAATGATAAATGATAAATGAACAACCTGTTTACCAGAATAATGAATGATAAATGACAACAACCTGTTTACCAGAATAATGAATGATAAATGACAACAACCTATTTACCAGAATAATGAATGATAAATGACAACAACCTGTTTACCAGAATAATGAATGATAAATGACAACAACCTGTTTACCAGAATAATGAATGATAAATGACAACAACCTGTTTACCAGAATAATGAATGATAAATGACAACAACCTGTTTACCAGAATAATGAATGATAAATGACAACAACCTGTTTACCAGAATAATGAATGATAAATGACAACAACCTGTTTACCAGAATAATGAATGATAAATGATAAATGACAACAACCTGTTTACCAGAATAATGAATGATAAATGACAACAACCTGTTTACCAGAATAATGAATGATAAATGACAACAACCTGTTTTCCAGAATAATGAATGATAAATGAAAACAACCTGTTTACCAGAATGATAAATGATAAATGACAACAACCTGTTTACCAGAATAATGAATGATAAATGAAAACAACCTGTTTACCAGAATAATGAATGATAAATGATAAATGACGACAACCTGTTTACCAGAATAATGAATGATAAATGACAACAACCTGTTTACCAGAATAATGAATGATAAATGACAACAACCTGTTTACCAGAATAATGAATGATAAATGACAACAACCTGTTTACCAGAATGATAAATGACGACAACCTGTTTACCAGAATAATGAATGACAAATGAAAACAACCTGTTTACCAGAATGATAAATGACGACAACCTGTTTACCAGAATAATGATAAATGATAAACCAGAATGATAAAACAACCTGTTTACCAGAATAATGAATGATAAATGATAAAACAACCTGTTTACCAGAATAATGAATGATAAATGACAACAACCTGTTTACCAGAATAATGAATGATAAATGAAAACAACCTGTTTACCAGAATAATGATAAATGACAAAATGATAAAACAACCTGTTTACCAGAATAATGAATGATAAATGACAACAACCTGTTTACCAGAATGAAAAATGAATGAATAATGAATAAATGAAAACAACCTGTTTACCAGAATAATGAATGATAAATGACAACAACCTATTTACCAGAATGATAAATGATAAATGACAACAACCTATTTACCAGAATGATAAATGACGACAACCTGTTTACCAGAATAATGAATGATAAATGACAACAACCTGTTTACCAGAATAATGAATGATAAATGACAACAACCTGTTTACCAGAATAATGAATGATAAATGACAACAACCTGTTTACCAGAATAATGAATGATAAATGACAACAACCTGTTTACCAGAATAATGAATGATAAATGACAACCTGTTTACCAGAATAATGAATGATAAATGACAACAACCTGTTTACCAGAATAATGAATGATAAATGACAACAACCTGTTTACCAGAATAATGAATGATAAATGACAACAACCTGTTTACCAGAATAATGAATGATAAATGACAACAACCTGTTTACCAGAATAATGAATGATAAATGATAAATGAACAACCTGTTTACCAGAATAATGAATGATAAATGAAAACCTGTTTACCAGAAATAATGATAAATGATAAATGACGACAACCTGTTTACCAGAATAATGAATGATAAATGACAACAACCTGTTTACCAGAATAATGAATGATAAATGAAAACAACCTGTTTACCAGAATAATGAATGATAAATGACAACAACCTGTTTACCAGAATAATGAATGATAAATGACAACAACCTGTTTACCAAATGATAAATGACAACAACCTGTTTACCAGAATAATGAATGATAAATGAAACAACCTGTTTACCAGAATAATGATAAATGACAAATGACCAGAATGATAAATGACGACAACCTGTTTACCAGAATAATGAATGATAAATGAATGAAAAATGACGACAACCTGTTTACCAGAATAATGAATGATAAATGAAAACAACCTGTTTACCAGAAATAAATGATGATAAATGATAAATGAACAACCTGTTTACCAGAATAATGAATGATAAATGACAACAAATGTTTTACCAGAATAATGAATGATAAATGACAACAACCTGTTTACCAGAATAATGAATGATAAAATTTACCAGAATAATGAATGATAAATGACAACAACCTGTTTACCAGAATAATGAATGATAAATGACAACAACCTGTTTACCAGAATAAGAATGATAAATGACAACAACCTGTTTACCAGAATAATGAATGATAAATGACAACAACCTGTTTACCAGAATAATGAATGATAAATGACAACAACCTGTTTACCAGAATAATGAATGATAAATGACAACAACCTGTTTACCAGAATAATGAATGATAAATGAAAACAACCTGTTTACCAGAATAATGAATGATAAATGACAACAACCTGTTTACCAGAAATAAATGATAAATGATAAATGACAACAACCTGTTTACCAGAATAATGAATGATAAATGACAACAACCTGTTTACCAGAATAATGAATGATAAATGAAAACAACCTGTTTACCAGAATAATGAATGATAAATGATAAATGACGACAACCTGTTTACCAGAATAATGAATGATAAATGAAAACAACCTGTTTACCAGAATAATGAAAATGATAAATGACGACAACCTGTTTACCAGAATAATGAATGATAAATGACAACAACCTGTTTTCCAGAATAATGAATGATAAATGAAAACAACCTGTTTACCAGAATAATGAATGATAAATGATAAATGACGACAACCTGTTTACCAGAATAATGAATGATAAATGACAACAACCTGTTTACCAGAATAATGAATGATAAATGAAAACAACCTGTTTACCAGAATAATGAATGATAAATGACAACAACCTGTTTACCAGAAAATGAATGATAAATGACAACAACCTGTTTACCAGAATAATGAATGATAAATGAAAACAACCTGTTTACCAGAATAATGAATGATAAATGATAAATGACAACAACCTGTTTACCAGAATAATGAATGATAAATGACAACAACCTGTTTACCAGAATAATGAATGATAAATGACAACAACCTGTTTACCAGAATAATGAATGATAAATGACAACAACCTGTTTACCAGAATAATGAATGATAAATGATAAATGACGACAACCTGTTTACCAGAATAATGAATGATAAATGAAAACAACCTGTTTACCAGAATAATGAATGATAAATGATAAATGACGACAACCTGTTTACCAGAATAATGAATGATAAATGACAACAACCTGTTTACCAGAATAATGAATGATAAATGAAAACAACCTGTTTACCAGAATAATGAATGATAAATGATAAATGACAACAACCTGTTTACCAGAATAATGAATGATAAATGACAACAACCTGTTTACCAGAATAATGAATGATAAATGACAACAACCTGTTTACCAGAATAATGAATGATAAATGACAACAACAACCAGAATAATGAATTTGACAACAACCATTTACCAGAATAATGAATGATAAATGACAACAACCTGTTTACCAGAATAATGAATAATGAATGACAACAACCTGTTTACCAGAATAATGAATGATAAATGACGACAACCCGTTTACCAGAATAATGAATGATAAATGACAACAACCTGTTTACCAGAATAATGAATGATAAATGACAACAACCTGTTTACCAGAATAATGAATGATAAATGACAACAATACCAGAATAATGAATGATAAATGACAACAACCTGTTTACCAGAATAATGAATGATAAATGACAACAACCTGTTTACCAGAATAATGAATGATAAATGAAACAACCTGTTTACCAGAATAATGAATGATAAATGACAACCTGTTTACCAGAATAATGAATGAAATGACAACAACCTGTTTTACCAGAATAATGAATGATAAATGAAAACAACCTGTTTACCAGAATAATGAATGATAAATGATAAATGACAACAACCTGTTTACCAGAATAATGAATGATAAATGAAAACAACCTGTTTACCAGAATAATGAATGATAAATGATAAATGACGACAACCTGTTTACCAGAATAATGAATGATAAATGACAACAACCTGTTTTCCAGAATAATGAATGATAAATGACAACAACCTGTTTACCAGAATAATGAATGATAAATGACAACAACCTGTTTACCAGAATGATAAATGATAAATGACAACAACCTGTTTACCAGAATAATGAATGATAAATGACAACAACCTATTTACCAGAATGATAAATGACGACAAGCTGTTTACCAGAATGATAAAATAATGACAACAAATACCAGAATGATAAATGACAACAACCTGTTTACCAGAATAATGAATGATAAATGACAACAACAACAGAATGATAAATGACGACAACCTGTTTACCAGAATAATGAATGATAAATGAAAACAACCTGTTTACCAGAATAATGAATGATAAATGAAAACAACCTGTTTACCAGAAATAAATGATAAATGACAACAACCTATTTACCAGAATGATAAATGACGACAACCTGTTTACCAGAATAATGAATGATAAATGACAACAACCTGTTTACCAGAATAATGAATGATAAATGACAACAACCTGTTTACCAGAATAATGAATGATAAATGACAACAACCTGTTTACCAGAATAATGAATGATAAATGACAACAACCTGTTTACCAGAATAATGAATGATAAATGATAAATGAAACAACCTGTTTACCAGAATAATGAATGATAAATGACAACAACCTGTTTACCAGAATAATGAATGATAAATGACAACAACCAGAATGTTTACCAGAATAATGAATGATAAATAACAACCTGTTTACCAGAATGATAAATGACAACAAATGAATAAAATGATAAATGACAACAACCTGTTTACCAGAATGAAAAATGACGACAACCTGTTTACCAGAATAATGAATGACAAATGAAAACAACCTGTTTACCAGAATAATGAATGATAAATGACAACAACCTGTTTACCAGAATAATGATAAATGATAAATGACAACAACCTGTTTACCAGAATAATGAATGATAAATGACAACAACCTGTTTACCAGAATAATGAATGATAAATGACAACAACCTGTTTACCAGAATAATGAATGATAAATGACAACAACCTGTTTACCAGAATAATGAATGATAAATGACAACAACCTGTTTACCAGAATAATGAATGATAAATGACGACAACCCATTTACCAGAATAATGAATGAATGAATGTTTACCAGAATAAAATGATAAATGACAACAACCTGTTTACCAGAATAATGAATGATAAATGAAAACAACTGTTTACCAGAATAATGAATGATAAATGACAACAACCTGTTTACCAGAATAATGAATGATAAATGACAACAACCTGTTTACCAGAATAATGAATGATAAATGACAACAACCTGTTTACCAGAATAATGAATGATAAATGACAACAACCTGTTTACCAGAATAATGAATGATAAATGATAAATGACAACAACCTGTTTACCAGAATAATGAATGATAAATGACAACAACCTGTTTACCAGAATAATGATAAATGATAAATGACAACAACCTGTTTACCAGAATAATGAATGATAAATGACAACAACCTGTTTACCAGAATAATGAATGATAAATGACAACAACCTGTTTACCAGAATAATGAATGATAAATGAAAACAACCTGTTTACCAGAATGATAAATGATAAATGATAAATGACGACAACCTGTTTACCAGAATAATGAATGATAAATGACAACAACCTGTTTACCAGAATAATGAATGATAAATGAAAACAACCTGTTTACCAGAATAATGAATGATAAATGACAACAACCTGTTTACCAGAATAATGAATGATAAATGACAACAACCTGTTTACCAGAATAATGAATGATAAATGACAACAACCTGTTTACCAGAATAATGAATGATAAATGACAACAACCTGTTTACCAGAATAATGAATGATAAATGACAACAACCTGTTTACCAGAATAATGAATGATAAATGACAACAACCTGTTTACCAGAATAATGAATGATAAATGACAACAACCTGTTTACCAGAATAATGAATGATAAATGACAACAACCTGTTTACCAGAATAATGAATGATAAATGACAACAACCTGTTTACCAGAATAATGAATGATAAATGACAACAACCTGTTTACCAAATAATGATAAATGACGACAACCCATTTACCAGAATAATGAATGATAAATGACGACAACCTGTTTACCAGAATAATGAATGATAAATGACAACAACCTGTTTTCCAGAATAATGAATGATAAATGAAAACAACCTGTTTACCAGAATAATGAATGATAAATGATAAATGACGACAACCTGTTTACCAGAATAATGAATGATAAATGAAAACAACCTGTTTACCAGAATAATGAATGATAAATGATAAATGACGACAACCTGTTTACCAGAATAATGAATGATAAATGACAACAACCTGTTTTCCAGAATAATGAATGATAAATGACAACAACCTGTTTACCAGAATAATGAATGATAAATGACAACAACCTGTTTACCAGACTAATGAATGATAAATGACAACAACCTGTTTACCAGAATAATGAATGATAAATGACAACAACCTATTTACCAGAATTTACTGTTTACCAGAAATAAATGATAAATGACAACAACCTATTTACCAGAATGATAAATGAAAACAACCTGTTTACCAGAATAATGAATGATAAATGACAACAACCTATTTACCAGAATGATAAATGAACAACCTGTTTACCAGAATAATGAATGATAAATGACAACAACCTGTTTACCAGAATAATGAACCTGTTTACCAGAATAACAACCTGTTTACCAGAATGATAATGATAAATGACAACAACCTGTTTACCAGTTTACCAGAATAATGAATGATAAATGACAACAACCTGTTTACCAGAATAATGAATGATAAATGACAACAACCTGTTTACCAGAATAATGAATGATAAATGACAACAACCTGTTTACCAGAATAATGAATGATAAATGACAACAACCTGTTTACCAGAATAATGAATGATAAATGACAACAACCTGTTTACCAGAATAATGAATGATAAATGACAACAACCTGTTTACCAGAATAATGAATGATAAATGACAACAACCTGTTTACCAGAATAATGAATGATAAATGACAACAACCTGTTTACCAGAATAATGAAAAATGACAACAACCTGTTTACCAGAATAATGAATGATAAATGACAACAACCTGTTTTCCAGAATAATGAATGATAAATGACAACAACCTGTTTACCAGAATAATGAATGATAAATGACAACAACCTGTTTACCAGAATAATGAATGATAAATGAAAACAACCTGTTTACCAGAATAATGAATGATAAATGACAACAACCTGTTTACCAGAATAATGAATGATAAATGACAACAACCTATTTACCAGAATGAAAAATGACGACAACCTGTTTACCAGAATAATGAATGATAAATGACAACAACCTGTTTACCAGAATAATGAATGATAAATGACAACAACCTGTTTACCAGAAATAATGACAACAAATGAATGATAAATGACAACAACCTGTTTACCAGAATAATGAATGATAAATGACAACAACCTGTTTACCAGAAATAAATGACAACCTGTTTACCAGAATAAAATGATAAATGACAACAACCTGTTTACCAGAATAATGAATGATAAATGACAACAACCTGTTTACCAGAATAATGAATGATAAATGACAACAACTGTTTACCAGAATAATGAATGATAAATGACAACAACCTGTTTACCAGAATAATGAATGATAAATGACAACAACCTGTTTACCAGAATAATGAATGATAAATGACAACAACCTGTTTACCAGAATAATGAATGATAAATGACAACAACCTGTTTACCAGAATAATGAATGATAAATGATAAATGACAACAACCTGTTTACCAGAATAATGAATGATAAATGATAAATGAACAACCTGTTTACCAGAATGATAAATGTAAATGATAAATGACGACAACCCGTTTACCAGAATAATGAATGATAAATGACAACAACCTGTTTACCAGAATAATGAATGATAAATGACAACAACCTGTTTACCAGAATAATGAATGATAAATGACAACAACCTGTTTACCAGAATAATGAATGATAAATGACAACAACCTGTTTACCAGAATGATAAATGACGACAACCTGTTTACCAGAATAATGAATGACAAATGAAAACAACCTGTTTACCAGAATAATGAATGATAAATAAATGATAAATGACAACAACCTGTTTACCAGAATAATGAATGATAAATGACAACAACCTGTTTACCAGAATAATGAATGATAAATGACAACAACCTGTTTACCAGAATAATGAATGATAAATGACAACAACCTGTTTACCAGAATAATGAATGATAAATGACAACAACCTGTTTACCAGAATAATGAATGATAAATGACAACAACCTGTTTTCCAGAATAATGAATGATAAATGAAAACAACCTGTTTACCAGAATAATGAATGATAAATGACAACAACCTGTTTACCAGAATAATGAATGATAAATGAATAATGAATGATAAACAACAACCTGTTTACCAGAATAATGAATGATAAATGACAACAACCTGTTTACCAGAATAATGAATGATAAATGAAAACAACCTGTTTACCAGAATAATGAATGATAAATGATAAATGACGACAACCTGTTTACCAGAATAATGAATGATAAATGACAACAACCTGTTTTCCAGAATAATGAATGATAAATGAAAACAACCTGTTTACCAGAATAATGAATGATAAATGATAAATGAACAACCTGTTTACCAGAATAATGAATGATAAATGACAACAACCTGTTTACCAGAATAATGAATGATAAATGACAACAACCTGTTTACCAGAATAATGAATGATAAATGACAACAACCTGTTTACCAGAATAATGAATGATAAATGACAACAACCTGTTTACCAGAATAATGAATGATAAATGAAAACAACCTGTTTACCAGAATAATGAATGATAAATGACAACAACCTGTTTACCAGAATGATAATGAATGATAAATGACAACAACCTGTTTACCAGAATAATGAATGATAAATGACAACAACCTGTTTACCAGAATAATGAATGATAAATGAAAACAACCTGTTTACCAGAATAATGAATGATAAATGACAACAACCTGTTTACCAGAATAATGAATGATAAATGACAACAACCTGTTTACCAGAATAAAATGATAAATGATAAATGACAACAACCTGTTTACCAGAATAATGAATGATAAATGACAACAACCTGTTTACCAGAATAATGAATGATAAATGAAAACAACCTGTTTACCAGAATAATGAATGATAAATGACAACAACCTATTTACCAGAATAATGAATGATAAATGACAACAACCTGTTTACCAGAATAATGAATGATAAATGACAGAATAATGAAAATGAATGACAACAACCTGTTTACCAGAATAATGAATGATAAATGACAACAACCTGTTTACCAGAATAAGAATGATAAATGACAACAACCTGTTTACCAGAATAATGAATGATAAATGACAACAACCTGTTTACCAGAATAATGAATGATAAATGACAACAACCTGTTTACCAGAATAATGAATGATAAATGATAAACAACCTGTTTACCAGAATAATGAATGATAAATGACAACAACCTGTTTACCAGAATAATGAATGATAAATGATAAACCCATTTACCAGAATAATGAATGATAAATGACGACAACCTGTTTACCAGAATAATGAATGATAAATGACAACAACCTGTTTTCCAGAATAATGAATGATAAATGAAAACAACCTGTTTACCAGAATAATGAATGATAAATGATAAATGACGACAACCTGTTTACCAGAATAATGAATGATAAATGAAAACAACCTGTTTACCAGAATAATGAATGATAAATGATAAAACAACCTGTTTACCAGAATAATGAATGATAAATGACAACAACCTGTTTTCCAGAATAATGAATGATAAATGACAACAACCTGTTTACCAGAATAATGAATGATAAATGACAACAACCTGTTTACCAGAATAATGAATGATAAATGACAACAACCTGTTTACCAGAATAATGAATGATAAATGACAACAACCTATTTACCAGAATGATAAATGATGACAAGCTGTTTACCAGAATGATAAATGATAAATGACAACAACCTATTTACCAGAATGATAAATGACGACAACCTGTTTACCAGAATAATGAATGATAAATGACAACAACCTGTTTACCAGAATAATGAATGATAAATGACAACAACCTGTTTACCAGAATGAAAATGACAACCTGTTTACCAGAATAATGAATGATAAATGAAACAACCTGTTTACCAGAATAATGAATGATAAATGACAACAACCTGTTTACCAGAATAATGAATGATAAATGACAACAACCTGTTTACCAGAATAATGAATGATAAATGACAACAACCTGTTTACCAGAATAATGAATGATAAATGACAACAACCTGTTTACCAGAATAATGAATGATAAATGACAACAACCTGTTTACCAGAATAATGAATGATAAATGACAACAACCTGTTTACCAGAATAATGAATGATAAATGACAACAACCTGTTTACCAGAATAATGAATGATAAATGATAAATGACAACAACCTGTTTACCAGAATAATGAATGATAAATGACAACAACCTGTTTACCAGAAATAATGATAAATGATAAATGACAACAACCTGTTTACCAGAATAATGAATGATAAATGACAACAACCTGTTTACCAGAATAATGAAAACAAATGATAAATGAAAACAACCTGTTTACCAGAATAATGAATGATAAATGACAACAACCTGTTTACCAGAAGAATGATAAATGACAACAACCTGTTTACCAGAATAATGAATGATAAATGAAACAACCTGTTTACCAGAATAATGAATGATAAATGATAAATGACGACAACCTGTTTACCAGAATAATGAATGATAAATGACAACAACCTGTTTACCAGAATAATGAATGATAAATGACAACAACCTGTTTACCAGAATAATGAATGATAAATGACAACAACCTGTTTACCAGAATGATAAATGATGACAACCTGTTTACCAGAATAATGAATGATAAATGACAACAACCTGTTTACCAGAATGATGAAAATGACAACAACCTGTTTACCAGAATAAGAATGATAAATGACAACAACCTGTTTACCAGAATAATGAATGATAAATGACAACAACCTGTTTACCAGAATAATGAATGATAAATGACAACAACCTGTTTACCAGAATAATGAATGATAAATGACAACCTGTTTACCAGAATAATGAATGATAAATGACAACAACCTGTTTACCAGAATAATGAATGATAAATGACAACAACCTGTTTACCAGAATAATGAATGATAAATGATAAAACAACCTGTTTACCAGAATAATGAATGATAAATGAAAACAACCTGTTTTAATAAGAATAATGAATGATAAATGACAACAACCTGTTTACCAGAATAATGAATGATAAATGACAACAACCTGTTTACCAGAATAATGAATGATAAATGACAACAACCTGTTTACCAGAATAATGAATGATAAATGACAACAACCTGTTTACCAGAATAATGAATGATAAATGACAACAACCTGTTTACCAGAATAATGAATGATAAATGACAACAACCTGTTTACCAGAATAATGAATGATAAATGATAAAACAACCTGTTTACCAGAATAATGAATGATAAATGACAACAACCTGTTTACCAGAATAATGAATGATAAATGACAACAACCTGTTTACCAGAATAATGAATGATAAATGACAACAACCTGTTTACCAGAATAATGAATGATAAATGAAAACAACCTGTTTACCAGAATAATGAATGATAAATGATAAATGACAACAACCTGTTTACCAGAATAATGAATGATAAATGACAACAACCTGTTTACCAGAATAATGACAAATGAATAAATGATAAATGAAAACAACCTGTTTACCAGAATGATAAATGAATGATAAATGACAACAACCTGTTTACCAGAATAATGAATGATAAATGACAACAACCTGTTTACCAGAATAATGAATGATAAATGAAACAACCTGTTTACCAGAATAATAAATGATAAATTTACCAGAATGATAAATGACAACAACCTGTTTACCAGAATAATGAATGATAAATGACAACAACCTGTTTACCAGAAAAAATGAATGAGAAAATAAATGACAAATGAAAACAACCTGTTTACCAGAATAATGATAATGATGACAACAACCTGTTTACCAGAATAATGAATGATAAATGAAAACAACCTGTTTACCAGAATAATGAATGATAAATGATAAAACAACCTGTTTACCAGAATAATGAATGATAAATGACAACAACCTGTTTACCAGAATAATGAATGATAAATGACAACAACCTGTTTACCAGAATAATGAATGATAAATGAATGAACAACCTGTTTACCAGAATAATGAATGATAAATGAAAACAACCTGTTTACCAGAATAATGAATGATAAATGATAAAACAACCTGTTTACCAGAATAATGAATGATAAATGACAACAACCTGTTTACCAGAATAATGAATGATAAATGACAACAACCTGTTTACCAGAATAATGAATGATAAATGACAACAACCTGTTTACCAGAATAATGAATGATAAATGACAACAACCTGTTTACCAGAATAATGAATGATAAATGACAACAACCTGTTTACCAGAATAATGAATGATAAATGACAACAACCTGTTTACCAGAATAATGAATGATAAATGACAACAACCTGTTTACCAGAATAATGAATAAATGACAACAACCTGTTTACCAGAATAATGAATGATAAATGATAAAACAACCTGTTTACCAGAATAATGAATGATAAATGACAACAACCTGTTTACCAGAATAATGAATGATAAATGACAACAACCTGTTTACCAGAATAATGAATGATAAATGAAACAACCTGTTTACCAGAATAATGAATGATAAATGACAACAACCTGTTTACCAGAATAATGAATGATAAATGACAACAACCTGTTTACCAGAATAATGAATGATAAATGACAACAACCTGTTTACCAGAATAATGAATGATAAAATAAATGACAACAACCTGTTTACCAGAATAATGAATGATAAATGAAAACAACCTGTTTACCAGAATAATGAATGATAAATGATAAATGACGACAACCTGTTTACCAGAATAATGAATGATAAATGACAACAACCTGTTTACCAGAATAATGAATGATAAATGACAACAACCTGTTTACCAGAATGATAATGATAAATGATAAATGACAACAACCTGTTTACCAGAATAATGAATGATAAATGACAACAACCTGTTTACCAGAATAATGAATGATAAATGACAACAACCTGTTTACCAGAATAATGAATGATAAATGACAACAACCTGTTTACCAGAATAATGAATGATAAATGACAACAACCTGTTTACCAGAATAATGAATGATAAATGACAACAACCTGTTTACCAGAATAATGAATGAAAATGACAACAACCTGTTTACCAGAATAATGAATGATAAATGACAACAACCTGTTTACCAGAATAATGAATGATAAATGACAACAACCTGTTTACCAGAATAATGAATGATAAATGACAACAACCTGTTTACCAGAATAATGAATGATAAATGACAACAACCTGTTTACCAGAATAATGAATGATAAATGACAACAACCTGTTTACCAGAATAATGAATGATAAATGACAACAACCTGTTTACCAGAATAATGAATGATAAATGACAACAACCTGTTTACCAGAATAATGAATGATGACAACCTGTTTACCAGAATAATGAATGATAAATGACAACAACCTGTTTACCAGAATAATGAATGATAAATGACAACAACCTGTTTACCAGAATAATGAATGATAAATGATAAATGACGACAACCTGTTTACCAGAATAATGAATGATAAATGAAAACAACCTGTTTACCAGAATAATGAATGATAAATGATAAATGACAACAACCTGTTTACCAGAATAATGAATGATAAATGACAACAACCTGTTTACCAGAATAATGAATGATAAATGACAACAACCTGTTTACCAGAATAATGAATGATAAATGACAACAACCTGTTTACCAGAATAATGAATGATAAATGATAAATGATGACAACCTGTTTACCAGAATAATGAATGATAAATGACAACAACCTGTTTACCAGAATAATGAATGATAAATGATAAATGAACAACCTGTTTACCAGAATAATGAATGATAAATGACAACAACCTATTTACCAGAATGATAAATGACGACAAGCTGTTTACCAGAATAATGAATGATAAATGACAACAACCTGTTTACCAGAATAATGAATGATAAATGACAACAACCTGTTTTCCAGAATAATGAATGATAAATGAAAACAACCTGTTTACCAGAATGATAAATGATAAATGACGACAACCTGTTTACCAGAATAATGAATGATAAATGACAACAACCTGTTTACCAGAATAATGAATGATAAATGAAAACAACCTGTTTACCAGAATAATGAATGATAAATGATAAATGACGACAACCTGTTTACCAGAATAATGAATGATAAATGACAACAACCTGTTTACCAGAATAATGAATGATAAATGATAAATGACGACAACCTGTTTACCAGAATAATGAATGATAAATGACAACAACCTGTTTACCAGAATAATGAATGATAAATGAAAACAACCTGTTTACCAGAATAATGAATGATAAATGACAACAACCTGTTTACCAGAATAATGAATGATAAATGACAACAACCTATTTACCAGAATGATAAATGAATACCAGAATATGAATGATAAATGAAAACAACCTGTTTACCAGAATGATAAATGATAAATGACAACAACCTATTTACCAGAATGATAAATGACGACAACCTGTTTACCAGAATAATGAATGATAAATGACAACAACCTGTTTACCAGAATGATAAATAACCTGTTTACCAGAATAATGAATGATAAATGACAACAACCTGTTTACCAGAATAATGAATGATAAATGACAACAACCTGTTTACCAGAATAATGAATGATAAATGACAACAACCTGTTTACCAGAATAATGAATGATAAATGACAACAACCTGTTTACCAGAATAATGAATGATAAATGACAACAACCTGTTTACCAGAATAATGAATGATAAATGACAACAACCTGTTTACCAGAATGATAAATGACAACAACCTGTTTACCAGAATAATGAATGATAAATGACAACAACCTGTTTACCAGAATAATGAATGATAAATGACAACAACCTGTTTACCAGAATAATGAATGATAAATGACAACAACCTGTTTACCAGAAATAATGATAAATGATAAATGACAACAACCTGTTTACCAGAATAATGAATGATAAATGAAACAACCTGTTTACCAGAATAATAATGATAAATGATAAATGACAACAACCTGTTTACCAGAATAATGAATGATAAATGAAAACAACCTGTTTACCAGAATAATGAATGATAAATGACAACAACCTGTTTACCAGAATAATGAATGATAAATGACAACAACCTGTTTACCAGAATAATGAATGATAAATGACAACAACCTGTTTACCAGAATAATGAATGATAAATGACAACAACCTGTTTACCAGAATAATGAATGATAAATGAAAACAACCTGTTTACCAGAATAATGAATGATAAATGACAACAACCTGTTTACCAGAATGAATGATAAATGACAACAACCTGTTTACCAGAATAATGAATGATAAATGAAAACAACCTGTTTACCAGAATGAAAATGAATGATAAATGACAACAACCTGTTTACCAGAATAATGAATGATAAATGACAACAACCTGTTTACCAGAATAATGAATGATAAATGAAAACAACCTGTTTACCAGAATAATGAATAATGAATGACAACAACCTGTTTACCAGAATAATGAATGATAAATGACAACAACCTGTTTACCAGAATAATGAATGATAAATGAAAACAACCTGTTTACCAGAATAATGAATGATAAATGATAAATGACGACAACCTGTTTACCAGAATAATGAATGATAAATGAAAACAACCTGTTTACCAGAATAATGAATGATAAATGATAAAACCTGTTTACCAGAATAATGAATGATAAATGAAAACAACCTGTTTACCAGAATAATGAATGATAAATGACAACAACCTGTTTACCAGAATAATGAATGATAAATGACAACAACCTGTTTACCAGAATAATGAATGATAAATGACAACAACCTGTTTACCAGAATAATGAATGATAAATGACAACAACCTGTTTACCAGAATAATAAAATGATAAAGAATAATGAATGATAAATGACAACAACCTGTTTACCAGAATAATGAATGATAAATGACAACAACCTATTTACCAGAACAACAACCTGTTTACCAGAATAATGAATGATAAATGACAACAACCTGTTTACCAGAATAATGAATGATAAATGACAACAACCTGTTTACCAGAATAATGAATGATAAATGACAACAACCTGTTTACCAGAATAATGAATGATAAATGACAACAACCTGTTTACCAGAATAATGAATGATAAATGACAACAACCTGTTTACCAGAATAATGAATGATAAATGACAACAACCTGTTTACCAGAATAATGAATGATAAATGACAACAACCTGTTTACCAGAATAATGAATGATAAATGACAACAACCTGTTTACCAGAATAATGAATGATAAATGATAAATGACAACAACTGTTTACCAGAATGATAAATTAAATGATAAATGAAAACAACCTGTTTACCAGAAGAATAATGATAAATGATGACAACCTGTTTACCAGAATAATGAATGATAAATGAAAACAACCTGTTTACCAGAATAATGAATGATAAATGATAAATGAACAACCTGTTTACCAGAATAATGAATGATAAATGACAACAACCTGTTTACCAGAATAATGAATGATAAATGATAAAACAACCTGTTTACCAGAATAATGAATGATAAATGACAACAACCTGTTTACCAGAATAATGAATGATAAATGACAACAACCTGTTTACCAGAATAATGAATGATAAATGAAATGACGACAACCTGTTTACCAGAATAATGAATGATAAATGAAAACAACCTGTTTACCAGAATAATGAATGATAAATGACAACAACCTGTTTACCAGAATAATGAATGATAAATGACAAACCTGTTTACCAGAATAATGAATGATAAATGACAACAACCTGTTTACCAGAATAATGAATGATAAATGACAACAACCTGTTTACCAGAATAATGAATGATAAATGACAACAACCTGTTTACCAGAATAATGAATGATAAATGAAAACAACCTGTTTACCAGAATAATGAATGATAAATGACAACAACCTGTTTACCAGAATAATGAATGATAAATGACAACAACCTGTTTACCAGAATAATGAATGATAAATGACAACAACCTGTTTACCAGAATAATGAATAATGAATGACAACAACCTGTTTACCAGAATAATGAATGATAAATGACAACAACCTGTTTACCAGAATAATGAATGATAAATGACAACAACCTGTTTACCAGAATAATGAATGATAAATGAACAACCTGTTTACCAGAATAATGAATGATAAATGACAACAACCTGTTTACCAGAATAATGAATGATAAATGACAACAACCTGTTTACCAGAATAATGAATGATAAATGACAACAACCTGTTTACCAGAATAATGAATGATAAATGACAACAACCTGTTTACCAGAATAATGAATGATAAATGACAACAACCTGTTTACCAGAATAATGAATGATAAATGACAACAACCTGTTTACCAGAATAATGAATGATAAATGACAACAACCTGTTTACCAGAATAATGAATGATAAATGACAACAACCTGTTTACCAGAATAATGAATGATAAATGAAAACAACCTGTTTACCAGAATAATGAATGATAAATGATAAATGACGACAACCTGTTTACCAGAATAATGAATGATAAATGACAACAACCTGTTTACCAGAATAATGAATGATAAATGACAACAACCTGTTTACCAGAATAATGAATGATAAATGACAACAACCTGTTTACCAGAATAATGAATGATAAATGACAACAACCTGTTTACCAGAATAATGAATGATAAATGAAAACAACCTGTTTACCAGAATAATGAATGATAAATGATAAATGACGACAACCTGTTTACCAGAATAATGAATGATAAATGAAAACAACCTGTTTACCAGAATAATGAATGATAAATGATAAATGACGACAACCTGTTTACCAGAATAATGAATGATAAATGACAACAACCTGTTTTCCAGAATAATGAATGATAAATGACAACAACCTGTTTACCAGAATAATGAATGATAAATGACAACAACCTGTTTACCAGAATAATGAATGATAAATGACAACAACCTGTTTACCAGAATAATGAATGATAAATGACAACAACCTATTTACCAGAATGATAAATGACGACAAGCTGTTTACCAGAATGATAAATGATAAATGACAACAACCTATTTACCAGAATGATAAATGACGACAACCTGTTTACCAGAATAATGAATGATAAATGAAAACAACCTGTTTACCAGAATAATGAATGATAAATGATAAATGACGACAACCTGTTTACCAGAATAATGAATGATAAATGACAACAACCTGTTTACCAGAATAATGAATGATAAATGACAACAACCTGTTTACCAGAATAATGAATGATAAATGACAACAACCTGTTTACCAGAATAAATGATAAATGACAACAACCTGTTTACCAGAATAATGAATGATAAATGACAACAACCTGTTTACCAGAATAATGAATGATAAATGACAACAACCTGTTTACCAGAATAATGAATGATAAATGACAACAACCTGTTTACCAGAATAATGAATGATAAATGACAACAACCTGTTTACCAGAATAATGAATGATAAATGACAACAACCTGTTTACCAGAATAATGAATGATAAATGACAACAACCTATTTACCAGAATGATAAATGACAACAACCTGTTTACCAGAATAATGAATAATGAATGACAACAACCTGTTTTCCAGAATAATGAATGATAAATGACAACAACCTGTTTACCAGAATAATGAATGATAAATGACAACAACCTGTTTACCAGAATAATGAATGATAAATGACAACAACCTGTTTAAGAATAATGAATGATAAATGACAACAACCTGTTTACCAGAATAATGAATGATAAATGTTTACCAGAATAATGAATGATAAATGACAACAACCTGTTTACCAGAATAATGAATGATAAATGACAACAACCTGTTTACCAGAATAATGAATGATAAATGAAACAACCTGTTTACCAGAAATAATGATAAATGATAAATGATGACAACCTGTTTACCAGAATAATGAATGATAAATGACAACAACCTGTTTACCAGAATAATGAATGATAAATGAAACAACCTGTTTACCAGAATAATGAATGATGATAAATGACAACAACCTGTTTACCAGAATAATGAATGATAAATGACAACAACCTGTTTACCAGAATAATGAATGATAAATGATAAATGACGACAACCTGTTTACCAGAATAATGAATGATAAATGACAACAACCTGTTTACCAGAATAATGAAATAAATGAAAATGACAACAACCTGTTT
Source organism: Oncorhynchus nerka (assembly GCF_034236695.1). Lineage (NCBI taxonomy): Eukaryota > Metazoa > Chordata > Actinopteri > Salmoniformes > Salmonidae > Oncorhynchus > Oncorhynchus nerka. Next base: position 27,959,098 of record NC_088400.1, read on the forward strand.
ACCAGAATAATGAATGATAAATGAAAACAACCTGTTTACCAGAATAATGAATGATAAATGACAACAACCTGTTTACCAGAATAATGAATGATAAATGACAACAACCTGTTTACCAGAATAATGAATGATAAATGACAACAACCTGTTTACCAGAATAATGAATGATAAATGACAACAACCTGTTTACCAGAATAATGAATGATAAATGAAAACAACCTGTTTACCAGAATAATGAATGATAAATGATAAATGACGACAACCTGTTTACCAGAATAATGAATGATAAATGACAACAACCTGTTTACCAGAATAATGAATGATAAATGACAACAACCTGTTTACCAGAATAATGAATGATAAATGACAACAACCTGTTTACCAGAATAATGAATGATAAATGACAACAACCTGTTTACCAGAATAATGAATGATAAATGACAACAACCTGTTTACCAGAATAATGAATGATAAATGACAACAACCTGTTTACCAGAATAATGAATGATAAATGACAACAACCTATTTACCAGAATGATAAATGACGACAACCTGTTTACCAGAATAATGAATGATAAATGACAACAACCTATTTACCAGAATAAATGAATGAATATGAATGATAAATGAAAACAACCTGTTTACCAGAATAATGAATGATAAATGATAAACAACAACCTGTTTACCAGAATAATGAATGATAAATGACAACAACCTGTTTACCAGAATAATGAATGATAAATGACAACAACCTGTTTACCAGAATAATGAATGATAAATGACAACAACCAGAATGATGATAAATGACAACAACCTGTTTACCAGAATAATGAATGATAAATGACAACAACCTGTTTTCCAGAATAATGAATGATAAATGACAACAACCTGTTTACCAGAATAATGAATGATAAATGACAACAACCTGTTTACCAGAATAATGAATGATAAATGACAACAACCTGTTTACCAGAATAATGAATGATAAATGACAACAACCTGTTTACCAGAATAATGAATGATAAATGACAACAACCTGTTTACCAGAATAATGAATGATAAATGACAACAACCTGTTTACCAGAATAATGAATGATAAATGACAACAACCTGTTTACCAGAATAATGAATAAATGACAACAACCTGTTTACCAGAATAATGAATGATAAATGACAACAACCTGTTTACCAGAATAATGAATGATAAATGACAACAACCTGTTTACCAGAATAATGAATGATAAATGACAACAACCTGTTTACCAGAATAATGAATGATAAATGACAACAACCTGTTTACCAGAATAATGAATGATAAATGACAACAACCTGTTTACCAGAATAATGAATGATAAAATAAATGACAACAACCTGTTTACCAGAATAATGAATGATAAATGACAACAACCTGTTTACCAGAATAATGAATGATAAATGAAAACAACCTGTTTACCAGAATAATGAATGATAAATGAAACAACCTGTTTACCAGAATAATGAATGATAAATGACAACAACCTGTTTACCAGAATAATGAATGATAAATGACAACAACCTGTTTACCAGAATAATGAATGATAAATGACAACAACCTGTTTACCAGAATAATGAATGATAAATGACAACAACCTGTTTACCAGAATAATGATGATAAATGATAAATGACAACAACCTGTTTACCAGAATAATGAATGATAAATGAAAACAACCTGTTTACCAGAATAATGAATGATACAACCTGTTTACCAGAATAATGAATGATAAATGACAACAACCTGTTTACCAGAATAATGAATGATAAATGACAACAACCTGTTTACCAGAATAATGAATGATAAATGATAAACAACAACCTGTTTACCAGAATAATGAATGATAAATGACAACAACCTGTTTACCAGAATAATGAATGATAAATGAAAACAACCTGTTTACCAGAATAATGAATGATAAATGACAACAACCTGTTTACCAGAATAATGAATGATAAATGACAACAACCTGTTTACCAGAATAATGAATGATAAATGACAACAACCTGTTTACCAGAATAATGAATAAATGACAACAACCTGTTTACCAGAATAATGAATGATAAATGACAACAACCTGTTTACCAGAATAATGAATGATAAATGACAACAACCTGTTTACCAGAATAATGAATGATAAATGACAACAACCTGTTTACCAGAATAATGAATGAAAATGACAACAACCTGTTTACCAGAATAATGAATGATAAATGACAACAACCTGTTTACCAGAATAATGAATGATAAATGACAACAACCTGTTTACCAGAATAATGAATGATAAATGACAACAACCTGTTTACCATAAATGAATGATAAATGAACAACCTGTTTACCAGAATAATGAATGATAAATGACAACAACCTGTTTACCAGAATAATGAATGATAAATGACAACAACCTGTTTACCAGAATAATGAATGATAAATGACGACAACCCGTTTACCAGAATAATGAATGATAAATGACAACAACCTGTTTACCAGAATAATGAATGATAAATGACAACAACCTGTTTACCAGAATAATGAATGATAAATGACAACAACCTGTTTACCAGAATAATGAATGATAAATGATAAATGACGACAACCTGTTTACCAGAATAATGAATGATAAATGAAAACAACCTGTTTACCAGAATAATGAATGATAAATGATAAATGACGACAACCTGTTTACCAGAATAATGAATGATAAATGACAACAACCTGTTTACCAGAATAATGAATGATAAATGACAACAACCTGTTTTCCAGAATAATGAATGATAAATGAAAACAACCTGTTTACCAGAATAATGAATGATAAATGATAAATGACGACAACCTGTTTACCAGAATAATGAATGATAAATGAAAACAACCTGTTTACCAGAATAATGAATGATAAATGATAAATGACGACAACCTGTTTACCAGAATAATGAATGATAAATGACAACAACCTGTTTTCCAGAATAATGAATGATAAATGACAACAACCTGTTTACCAGAATAATGAATGATAAATGACAACAACCTGTTTACCAGAATAATGAATGATAAATGACAACAACCTGTTTACCAGAATAATGAAGAATAAATGACAACAACCTGTTTACCAGAATAAATGACAACAACCTATTTACCAGAATGATAAATGACGACAAGCTGTTTACCAGAATAATAAATGATAAATGACAACAACCTATTTACCAGAATGATAAATGACAGAATAATGAATGATAAATGAAAACAACCTGTTTACCAGAATAATAATGATAAATGATAAATGACGACAACCTGTTTACCAGAATAATGAATGATAAATGACAACAACCTGTTTACCAGAATAATGAATGATAAATGACAACAACCTGTTTACCAGAATAATGAATGATAAATGACAACAACCTGTTTACCAGAATAATGAATAATGAATGACAACAACCTGTTTACCAGAATAATGAATGATAAATGACAACAACCTGTTTACCAGAATAATGAATGATAAATGACAACAACCTGTTTACCAGAATAATGAATGATAAATGACAACAACCTGTTTACCAGAATAATGAATGATAAATGACAACAACCTGTTTACCAGAATAATGAATGATAAATATTTACCAGAATGATAAATGACAACAACCTGTTTACCAGAATAATGAATGATAAATGACAACAACCGGTTTACCAGAATAATGAATGATAAATGACAACAACCTGTTTTCCAGAATAATGAATGATAAATGACAACAACCTGTTTACCAGAATAATGAATGATAAATGACAACAACCTGTTTACCAGAATAATGAATGATAAATGACAACAACCTGTTTACCAGAATAATGAATGATAAATGACAACAACCTGTTTACCAGAATAATGAATGATAAATGACAACAACCTGTTTACCAGAATAATGAATGATAAATGACAACAACCTGTTTACCAGAATAATGAATGATAAATGACAACAACCTGTTTACCAGAATGATAAATGATAAATGATAAATGATGACAACCTGTTTACCAGAATAATGAATGATAAATGACAACAACCTGTTTTCCAGAATAATGAATGATAAATGAAAACAACCTGTTTACCAGAATGATGAATGATAAATGACAACAACCTGTTTACCAGAATAATGAATGATAAATGACAACAACCTGTTTACCAGAATAATGAATGATAAAATGACGACAACCTGTTTACCAGAATAATGAATGATAAATGACAACAACCTGTTTTCCAGAATAATGAATGATAAATGATAAATGACGACAACCTGTTTACCAGAATAATGAATGATAAATGAAAACAACCTGTTTACCAGAATAATAATGATAAATGATAAATGAAAACAACCTGTTTACCAGAATAATGAATGATAAATGACAACAACCTGTTTACCAGAATAATGAATGATAAATGAAAACAACCTGTTTACCAGAATAATGAATGATAAATGATAAATGACAACAACCTGTTTACCAGAATAATGAATGATAAATGAAAACAACCTGTTTACCAGAATAATGAATGATAAATGATAAATGACGACAACCTGTTTACCAGAATAATGAATGATAAATGACAACAACCTGTTTACCAGAATAATGAATGATAAATGACCTGTTTACCAGAAAATGAATGATAAATGACAACAACCTGTTTACCAGAATAATAATGAATGATAAATGATAAAAACAACCTGTTTACCAGAATGATAAATGATTTAAATGATAAATGAAAACAACCTGTTTACCAGAATAATGAATGATAAATGACAACAACCTGTTTACCAGAATAATGAATGATAAATGATAAAACAACCTGTTTACCAGAATAATGAATGATAAATGACAAAACCAGAATGATAAATGACAACAACCTGTTTACCAGAATAATGAATAATGAATGACAACAACCTGTTTTCCAGAATAATGAATGATAAATGACAACAACCTGTTTACCAGAATAATGAATGATAAATGACAACAACCTGTTTTCCAGAATAATGAATGATAAATGACAACAACCTGTTTACCAGAATAATGAATGATAAATGACAACAACCTGTTTACCAGAATAATGAATGATAAATGACAACAACCTGTTTTCCAGAATAATGAATGATAAATGACAACAACCTGTTTACCAGAATAATGAATGATAAATGACAACAACCTATTTACCAGAATGATAAATGACAACAACCTGTTTACCAGAATAATGAATGATAAATGACAACAACCGGTTTACCAGAATAATGAATGATAAATGACAACAACCTGTTTTCCAGAATAATGAATGATAAATGACAACAACCTGTTTACCAGAATAATGAATGATAAATGACAACAACCGGTTTACCAGAATAATGAATGATAAATGACAACAACCCGTTTACCAGAATAATGAATGATAAATGAAAACAACCGGTTTACCAGAATAATGAATGATAAATGACAACAACCTGTTTACCAGAATAATGAATGATAAATGACAACAACCTGTTTACCAGAATAATGAAGAACAACCTGTTTACCAGAATAATGATAAATGATAAATGACAACAACCTGTTTACCAGAATAATGAATGATAAATGACAACAACCTGTTTACCAGAATAATGAATGATAAATGATAAACAACAACCTGTTTACCAGAATAATGAATGATAAATGACAACAACCTGTTTACCAGAATAATGAATGATAAAATGAACCTGTTTACCAGAATAATGAATGATAAATGACAACAACCTGTTTACCAGAATAATGAATGATAAATGACAACAACCTGTTTACCAGAATAATGAATGATAAATGACAACAACCTGTTTACCAGAATAATGAATGATAAATGACAACAACCTGTTTACCAGAATAATGAATGATAAATGACGACAACCCGTTTACCAGAATAATGAATGATAAATGACAACAACCTGTTTACCAGAATAATGAATGATAAATGAAACAACCTGTTTACCAGAATAATGAATGATAAATGACAACAACCTGTTTACCAGAATAATGAATGATAAATGACAACAACCTGTTTACCAGAATAATGAATGATAAATGACAACAACCTGTTTACCAGAATAATGAATGATAAATGACAACAACCAGAATGATAAATGACGACAACCTGTTTACCAGAATAATGAATGATAAATGACAACAACCTGTTTACCAGAATAATGAATGATAAATGACAACAACCTGTTTACCAGAATAATGAATGATAAATGACAACAACCTGTTTACCAGAATAATGAATGATAAATGACAACAACCTGTTTACCAGAATAATGAATGATAAATGACAACAACCTGTTTACCAGAATAATGAATGATAAATGACAACAACCTGTTTACCAGAATAATGAATGATAAATGACAACAACCTGTTTACCAGAATAATGAATGATAAATGACAACAACCTGTTTACCAGAATAATGAATGATAAATGACAACAACCTGTTTACCAGAATAATGAATGATAAATGACAACAACCTGTTTACCAGAATAATGAATGATAAATGACAACAACCTGTTTACCAGAATAATGAATGATAAATGACAACAACCTGTTTACCAGAATAATGAATGATAAATGACAACAACCTGTTTACCAGAATAATGAATGATAAATGACAACAACCTGTTTACCAGAATAATGAATGATAAATGACAACAACCTGTTTACCAGAATAATGAATGATAAATGACAACAACCTGTTTACCAGAATAATGAATGATAAATGACAACAACCTGTTTACCAGAATAATGAATGATAAATGACAACAACCTGTTTACCAGAATAATGAATGATAAATGACAACAACCTGTTTACCAGAATAATGAATGATAAATGACAACAACCTGTTTTCCAGAATAATGAATGATAAATGAAAACAACCTGTTTACCAGAATGATAAATGACAACAAATGATAAATGATAAATGACAACAACCTGTTTACCAGAATAATGAATGATAAATGAAAACAACCTGTTTACCAGAATAAATGAATGATAAATGATAAATGAAAACAACCTGTTTACCAGAATAATGAATGATAAATGACAACAACCTGTTTACCAGAATAATGAATGATAAATGATAAATGAACAACCTGTTTACCAGAATAATGAATGATAAATGACAACAACCTGTTTACCAGAATAATGAATGATAAATGAAAACAACCTGTTTACCAGAATAATAATGATAAATGATAAATGACAACAACCTGTTTACCAGAATAATGAATGATAAATGACAACAACCTGTTTACCAGAATAATGAATGATAAATGAAAACAACCTGTTTACCAGAATAATGAATGATAAATGAAAACAACCTGTTTACCAGAATAATGAATGATAAATGAAAACAACCTGTTTACCAGAATAATGAATGATAAATGACAACAACCTGTTTACCAGAATAATGAATGATAAATGACAACAACCTGTTTACCAGAATAATGAATGATAAATGACAACAACCTGTTTACCAGAATAATGAATGATAAATGACAACAACCTGTTTACCAGAATAATGAATGATAAATGACAACAACCTGTTTACCAGAATAATGAATGATAAATGACAACAACCTGTTTACCAGAATAATGAATGATAAATGACAACAACCTGTTTACAACAACCTGTTTACCAGAAATGAATGATAAATGACAACAACCTGTTTACCAGAATAATGAATGATAAATGAAAACAACCTGTTTACCAGAATAATGAATGATAAATGAAAACAACCTGTTTACCAGAATAATGAATGATAAAATGACAACAACCTGTTTACCAGAATAATGAATGATAAATGACAACAACCTGTTTACCAGAATAATGAATGATAAATGACAACAACCTGTTTACCAGAATAATGAATGATAAATGACAACAACCTGTTTACCAGAATAATGAATGATAAATGACAACAACCTGTTTACCAGAATAATGAATGATAAATGACAACAACCTGTTTACCAGAATAATGAATGATAAATGACAACAACCTGTTTACCAGAATGATAAATGACGACAACCTGTTTACCAGAATAATGAATGACAAATGACAACAACCTGTTTACCAGAATAATGAATAATGAATGACAACAACCTGTTTACCAGAATAATGAATGATAAATGACAACAACCTGTTTACCAGGAATGATAAATGACAACAACCTGTTTACCAGAATAATGAATGATAAATGACAACAACCTGTTTACCAGAATAATGAATGATAAATGACAACAACCTGTTTACCAGAATAATGAATGATAAATGACAACAACCTGTTTACCAGAATGATAAATGATAAATGACAACAACCTGTTTACCAGAATGATAAATGACAACAACCTGTTTACCAGAATAATGAATGATAAATGACAACAACCTGTTTACCAGAATAATGAATGATAAATGACAACAACCTGTTTACCAGAATAATGAATGATAAATGACAACAACCTGTTTACCAGAATAATGAATGATAAATGACAACAACCTGTTTACCAGAATAATGAATGATAAATGACAACAACCTGTTTACCAGAATAATGAATGATAAATGACAACAACCTGTTTACCAGAATAATGAATGATAAATGACAACAACCTGTTTACCAGAATAATGAATGATAAATGACAACAACCTGTTTACCAGAATAATGAATGATAAATGACAACAACCTGTTTACCAGAATAATGAATGATAAATGAAAACAACCGGTTTACCAGAATAATGAATGATAAATGACAACAACCTGTTTACCAGAATAATGAATGATAAATGACAACCTGTTTACCAGAATAATGAATGATAAATGACAACAACCTGTTTACCAGAATAATGAATGATAAATGACAACAACCTGTTTACCAGAATAATGAATGATAAATGACAACAACCTGTTTACCAGAATAATGAATGATAAATGACAACAACCTGTTTACCAGAATAATGAATGATAAATGACAACAACCTGTTTACCAGAATAATGAATGATAAATGACAACAACCTGTTTACCAGAATAATGAATGATAAATGACAACAACCTGTTTACCAGAATAATGAATGATAAATGACAACAACCTGTTTACCAGAATAATGAATGATAAATGACAACAACCTGTTTACCAGAATAATGAATGATAAATGACAACAACCTGTTTACCAGAATAATGAATGATAAATGACAACAACCTGTTTACCAGAATAATGAATGATAAATGACAACAACCTGTTTTCCAGAATAATGAATGATAAATGACAACAACCTGTTTACCAGAATAATGAATGATAAATGACAACAACCTGTTTACCAGAATAATGAATAATAAATGACAACAACCTGTTTACCAGAATTATGTTACGAGAAACAAAACAGTCTATTTCACCCTATGAGTTAATTTCCTATTCACATCAATCAAGGGCATTTCTCAGTCTCCCTCTCTCTGAAAATCAAATAAGATCAAATGCTATTGCTCACATACACATATTTAGCAGATGTTATTGCTGGTGTAGCAAAATGCTTGGGTTCCTAGCAACAGTGCAGTAGTATCTAACAATTCACAACAACACACAAATCTAAACGTAAAATAATGGAATTAAAAAATATATTCATATTAGGACGAGCAATGTCGGAGTGGCATTGACTAAAACACAGTAGACTAGAACACAGAATTGACATTCTTGAGATGAGTAAAGCAGTATCTAAACATTATTAAAGTGATAAATGCTCCTTGGCATTTCTCACTCTCTCAAGAAAAAGAGAGCTGAAGAATTGCAGTGCCATATAGATGAACTCCCTTTGTTAGCTGGTCTGTGTGATACTGTCATTGCATGGGACTGTGACTCTGTCATCTCCAGGGCTCGTGTGGTGGCCATCTTGACTGGGTGGAACAGATGGCAGGTGGCCGGTGGAGGTGAAGGGACGATGAGAGGCGATTAGAGCCTTTCAGATGAGCAGTGGGCCTCCTGCTGGGGTTAGCTTGACACTCATCAAAGCCTGAAATGACTTCCACACCACTCCATGATGTCTTGTCCTCCATGCTCCAACACATCCAACAGGCAGGAGCCACAGGCAAACAGAGGCTTTACTCGCAGAGATTTCTAACAAACAACAGGTCCTCATTATTCTCTTGAGAGTTAAAGTAGAGCTCTAATGAATTTCAGGTTGAGGCAAAGTCAATGGATGTCTAAACATGATTCTCTACTGCATTTGGGTCCGATCTGTCTGAATGGCTCTTCTCAGGAGGGCAACAGGACGACAGTGGACTCACAATAGATGGCACTATGTTGAGGAGAGGAAGAGTGTGGGCATAGATGTAGATGTGGGGGTGTGGATGTAGATGTGGGGGTGTTGAGATGGGGGTGTTGACGTGGGGGTGTAGATTTGGGGGTTTAGGTGTGTGGGTGGGATTGTGGATGTGGGGGTGTGGGTGTAGATGTAGATGTGTGTGTGGGGATATGTGGATGTGGGTGTTGATGTGGGGGTTTTGGTGTTGATGTGGGGGTGCATGTGGGGGTTGATCTGGGGTGTAGATGTGTGGGTTAAGATGTGGACGTGTGGGTTTAGATGTGGGGGTGTAGATGTGGATGTGAGGGTGTAGATGTGGGGGTGTGGGTTAAGATGTGGGGTGTGTGGATGTGGGGGTGTGTGGATGTGAATGTTGGGGTGTGTGGATGTAGACGTGAGGGTGTAGTTGTGGGGGTGTGGGTGTACATGTGGGGGATGTAGACGTGAGGGTGTAGGTGTGGGGGTGAGGGTGTAGATGTGTGGGTATAGATGTGAGGGTGTAGATGTGGGGGATGTGGATGTGTGGGTGTAGATGTGGGGGATGTGGATGTGAGGGTGTAGATGTGGGGGATGTAGACGTGAGGGTATAGATGTGTGGGTGTAGATGTGGGGGATGTAGACGTGAGGGTATAGATGTGGGGGATGTGGATGTGTGGGTGTAGATGTGGGGGATGTGGATGTGAGGGTGTAGATGTGGGGGATGTAGACGTGAGGGTATAGATGTGTGGGTGTAGATGTGGGGATGTAGACGTGAGGGTATAGATGTGTGGGTGTAGATGTGGGGGATGTGGGTGTAGATGTGGGGGATGTGGATGTGTGAGTGTAGATGTGGGGGATATGGACGTGAGGGTGTAGATGTGGGGGTGTGGGTGTAGATGTGGGGGGGATCTCTGCTTGGCAGGGTGTCAGGACAGAGGATGGGGGCCAGAGCCAGAGCTAGGTTGCTTCCCAAATAGCACCCTATTCCTTGTAGTGCCAGAAACTCAAAAGTAGTGCACTATATAGGGAATAGGGTGCTATTTGGAAGAGAGGCTCTCGAGCCAGTGGGAGAGTCTGCTTCCTGTCCCACACAGGAAGGGCTAATCGAACTGGAAAGTCCACAGCTGTCTGCTCTTTGACAGGGCCACAGCAGAAGATGTTGGCCTGTGTGGACAGAAGGATTTTCCAGCTAAGCCTTTAGACTCATTTCCCACAGTCCAGCTTCATAATGACCATACTCTGGCCCAAAACAATTGCCACACTAATGCCAGGACTATGGACCAAAACACAACTAATGTATTGTTTTGGATGTTTTTGAGACCAATCGAACAAGAAACAACCCCCAAAATGTGCAGTGGTCCTACAGTAGTGGTTTATTGCTTCCCTACATTTCTGTGATATAATTGTTTTCATATTCTTTAATTGAAGAGTATTTGATTGGAATGACAAGAGTCAGACTGTATGGTAGAGTTTTCTGTATGGTACAGAAAATTGACTATTTAACTCAAATACATTAGTATGATCTGATTGGGCACATTTAGTAGTTATTCACACACTGTATTTGTTTTTACTGTGGGAAATGTCCCATGTTATGGCTTTAAAGGGGATTTTCAACCTGGGGGAATCTGGGCTTGTTTTCATTATGTCTGAGGACAGTGAGATGTGTTTCACACATAATTGCCCTGGAGGAAGGCAGGTCAGGGCTTCGCGCACTGAATGATACACCACACCCTATGACGGCTTCTGGTGTATTGGGAGGGGGTGGGGGGGGTTGTCCTGCTTTGTGGCATTTCGCAAAGGCTCTATTTTATACTGGTCACACTATAAGGCTCTATGTTATACTGGTCACACTATAAGGCTCTATGTTATACTGATCGCACTATAAGGCTCTATGTTATACTGGTCACACTATAAGGCTCTATGTTATACTGGTCACACTATAAGGCTCTATGTTATACTGGTCACACTATAAGGCTCTATGTTATACTGGTCACACTATAAGACTCTATGTTACACTGATCGCACTATAAGGTTCTATGTTACACTGATCGCACTATAAGGCTCTATGTTACACTGATCGCACTATAAGGCTCTATGTTACACTGATCGCACTATAAGGTTCTATGTTACACTGATCGCACTATAAGGCTCTATGTTACACTGATCGCACTATAAGGTTCTATGTTACACTGATCGCACTATAAGGTTCTATGTTACACTGATCGCACTATAAGGCTCTATGTTACACTGATCGCACTATAAGGTTCTATGTTACACTGATCACACTATAAGGCTCTATGTTAAACAGATCGCACTATAAGGCGCTACGTTATAATCAAATCAAATTTGATTTGTCACATGCGCCGAATAGAACAGGTGTAGACCTTACCGTGAAATGCTTACTTACAAGCCCTCAACCAACAATGCAGTTCACTAAATAGAGGTAATAAAATATTGACTAAATAAACTAAAGTAAAAAAAATATATATATAATCAATCAAAAAGTAGCACAAGAAATGTACATCGCGGAAATTTGTAAGGCAACAATGCCTAGATAATAAACAGAGTGTAGCAGCAATGTAAAAACAAAGGGGGGAGGGGGTCAATGTAAATAGTCCGGGTGGCCATTTGATTAGTTTAGTTGTTCAGCAGTCTTATGGCTTGGGGGTAGAAGCTGTTAAGGAGCCTTTTGGTCCTAGACATGGCGCTCCGGTACTGCTTTCAACAGTCAATGACTTGAGTGACTGGATTCTTTGACACGGTTTTGGGCCTTCCTCTGACATCGCCTAGTATATAGGTCCTAGATGTCAGGAAGCTTGGCCCCAGTGATGTACTAGGCCGTATGCACTACCCTCTGTAGCGCCTTCTGGTCAGATGCCTGATTATAATAATTTAGTCCTGTTGATGTTAACAGGGGACTGTTCAGCCCTGCTTTCCTTATTGTCCACGATCAGCTCCTTTGTCTTGCTCACATTAAGAGAGAGGTTGTTGTCCTGGCACCAGGCTGTCTCATCGTTGATCGTCGGTGATCAGGAGTATAGCGAGTTGGATTTAGCTAACATTAGAAGCTCAGCTAAAGACGATGCCAGCACCAAGAGGGCAGATGACAAATATGGAGACTAGTGAAGTAAGTCATTTTTCCTACTAGCCACCTAACTAACTTTAGTTTATCTACTGAAACCCATATTGTGCATTGCTGGCTAACATACTACTGTGTTACACTGGGGGAAATCAAGTAATTTTTAGGTCGGTAGCTAGCTAACTAACTTAGCTAACTAAGTTAGCTAGCTAAAGAACTACCAGCAGCCATTTCTATGACTCAAAATAGAAGAGGTTTTACAATCTGAGAGCTTTGGTATCTCGATTGTAAAACCTCTTCTATTTTTAATCATAGATATGGCTACTGGCAGTTCTTTAGCTAGCTAACTTAGTTAGCTAGCTACCAACCTAAAATTACTTGATTCCCCCCAGTGTAACACAGCCATATCTATGACTAAAAATAGAAGTGGTTTTACAATCTGAGAGCTTTGGTATCTCGATTGTAAAACCTCTTCTATTTTTAATCATAGATATGGCTAACTACTAAGCAGCAAGCTACAACGTTACAACCAGCCACCTAAAGCTAGGTTGACCAACCATTGTTAGCATATGACTTGAGTTGGCTAGCTAGTTAGCCTGGCACCTGCTAACTTGTAATGCACCACATCTCGCATTTGTAACTTTTTAGCAAAAGTGTGACATCAGCAACTGTAAATAATTTTACTAGCGAGATATGTAACATAATTGACAAGGGTTGACATTGGTTATGATTATGACTGTGGATGAATTTCAATCTCACAAAATTATAGGCATGACCCTAGATATAATTCCAAACAGATGTAAATAACAAGTATTTCATTTCCAGCAAGCTAGCTACATTTACTAGCAAACAGTGAGGATAAAAAAATAATACAACAATATACTGTTGTTAATCTCTGAAACCGAAGCTGGTTTTACAACAATTTGTTTTGCCTAAGCACAACTGATAGACATGGTTGTAGATAGATATTATTTGCCTACCTACCAAGGCTCATTTGTACGGTCTGATCACTGTGCAAAGGTTATGCCCTATTTCTTTCTATTAGGCTAGATATTGTTGTAAATGTAATCTCCTTGCCTGTGCATATGTACTGTATGGATGTTTAACTGGTCTACCCTAATGTGGATGTTATACTGACACGGTTGAACTGTTGTTCAAGCTGTACAATAGAGTATATATTTTTCTGTATTTTGTCTTACAGACAATATTGTGTGGTGCCTGGGCTTCTTCCTGTAGTGGATTCTAGATACAGAAACATAATTCCTTATTGTTACAGAACTGTATCCCTCTTGAGGGATTAGACATTATGATGGATTTCAAGCAGATGACTCATGAGGAGCTGAATGGCATTTGATCATGACAACACTCCTCCCACAGCTTTAGAAGTTTTCCCTGAACTTCTGTATGTTTCCTTGGAATGACAATTTCTTCTTGACCACCTCTCCCATCATCTGTTGATCACCAGTTCTCTTAATTACAGATTGTTACACCAGGGTTGGCGCCCCCCCTTGGTTTGTGCCGTGGCGGAGATTTTTGTGGGCTATACTCGGCCTTGTCTCAGGATGGTAAGTTGGTGGGTGAAGATATCCCTCTAGTGGTGTGGGGGCTGTGCTTTGGCAAAGTGGGTGGGGTTATATCCTTCCTGTTTGGCCCTGTCCGGGGGTGTCCTCGGATGGGGCCACAGTGTATCATGACCCCTCCTGTCTCAGCCTCCAGTATTTATGCTGCAGTAGTTTATGTGTCGGGGGGCTAGGGTCAGTTTGTTATAACGGGAGTATTTCTCCTGTCCTATTCGGTGTCCTGTGTGAATTTAAGTGTGCTCTCTCTAATTCTCTCTTTCTCTCTTTCTTTCTCTCTCTCGGAGGACCTGAGCCCTAGGACCATGCCTCAGGACTACCTAAAATGAGGACTCCTTGCTGTGCCCAGTCCACCTGGCCGTGCTGCTGCTCCAGTTTCAACTGTTCTGCCTTATTATTATTGGACCATGCTGGTCATTTATGAACAATTGAACATCTTGGTTAAATTCTGTTATAATCTCCACCCGGCACAGCCAGAAGAGGACTGTCCACCCCTCATAGCCTGGTTCCTCTCTAGGTTTCTTCCTAGGTTTTGGCCTTTCTAGGGAGTTTTTCCTAGCCACCGTGCTTCTACACCTGCATTGCTTGCTGTTTGGGGTTTTAGGCTGGGTTTCTGTACAGCACTTTGAGATATCAGCTGATGTACGAATATAAATACATTTGATTTGATTTTGAAATTTGATTTGATAATATGATTTAACCAAAGATTTTTGGAATCCATTACTGGGAGTTATATGATAGGTACTGTTTGATGTAGCACAAAGAATTTTAACCAACCTTAGCGATGCCGTCTTCATCCTCGATTCGGGGAAACAGTAGTCTCATAAAATGTCTGTGTCCAGATGCAGGGGTCAGTTAGAATTTACAAAATGCTCTGTTATTATTTTATTTTTTGCTCCATAAAGTGATCCAACAATATGTGCACCACCATCGTGTTTATTTCAAGTCTTCTTACTCATTGACCGAGACAGGTCTATGTCATCATGATATGCAGCACTTTGGGGTGGCCACCCACCTGTCTCAATCAATGAGAGAAGACTTGAAATAGACAAGATGTCTGCAAAAATCTTTGGGTAAATCACATTATCTGGTGTAACATTCTTTAGCTACAGTTATCTGCACTTGTGTGTCTCTACACCTGAGACACACTGAATTGTACGACACTGTTCATACTATTATTTTTGTATGTTAATTTTTTGTTTTGTAATTTTTTTCTCCCCAATTACAATCTTGTCTCAGCGCTGCATCCTCCGAAACATGACCCACCAAGCCACGCTCCTTAACACCTGCCCGCTTAACCTAGCCACGCCAATGTGTCAGAGGAAACACTGTTCAACTGACGACTGAAGTCAGCCTGCCGGCGCCCAGCCAACCACAAGAGCGCGATAACCCAAGTAAAGCACCCCTGGCCAAACCCTCCCCTAACCCAGACGAAGCTGGGCCAATTGTGCGCCGCCCTATGGGACTCCTGGTCACAGCCGTTTGTGACACAGATGGGGATTGAAACCATATACTGTAACATTCTGTAACATTGAATACCCAGCTCGCTTGAGTTAGCATGAAATAGTGTACACTCACTTGCACTTTAGAATTTGACAAATAAACATTCTTTGGATATCTGAATGTATAGCATCTGTTTGATGCTACAGAGCCCTGTACAGCTTATATAAATATATTCTGGGAATCTATAAGGGCAGACAAATGTCAAAGATTGATAGAAAATATCCATATTTATTTTATGGTGGTTCTACATCAGGGCTCTCCAACCCTGTTCCTGGAGCACTAGCATCCTGCAGGTTTTCACTCCAACCCCAATCTAGCACATCTGATTCTAATATTTAGCTGGTTGATAAACTGAACCAGATTAGTTACAACTGGGGTTGGAGCAAAAACCTACAGGAGGATAGCTCTCCAGGAACATGGTTGGAGACCCCTGTTCTACATGGGCTTATGCTGAGCCACTCTGGCTGCGTTTACACAGACATCCCAATTCTGATATTTTTTCCACTAATTGGTCTTAATCACATCAGATCTGTTTCAGAACTGATTTGATTGGCCAAAAGATCAATTAGTGAGAAAGAAAATCCTAAGTGGGCTGCCTGTGTAAATGCCCTGTGTAAATAGTATTTTATCCGGCTTCAGTACACTGGTAATGGTGTTCAGCATGGTGGGCTGGGGAAAATGAGATTCTTTGTGCTTTTGGCGATGGGCTTGTCCTGTCTGTGGTGAACGACCAGCTGCATAAGACTCTGCCGAAAGTGGTCTAGAGATTCTTAACCACTAACTGTTTGGTCCTCTTGCAGAAGATTTGCTGGTGCTGCACGTCTCCTGGAAAGACATGGTTGTGGTGTTAGCACTTTTTGTGGAAGGGACTTAGGGCAACATGCCTTTGTTGGTGAAGGTGTAAACCGAATGGAACTGGCTAGCGTATTGTTTAAGGACAATGATGTCTACTTTTGAGAGTAAAAATCTGTCAAAGTGAATGGGCCGGGGGGGGGGGGGGGGCTAATGAAGGTGTGAAAGTCTTAGGAAGGCGGTTATTACACAGTATGAATTGTTGTGTATGGGAGATTGAGGAGAAATGGCACCATAATCACTCTCATACACAATACTACATTTACTGCCTAAGCAGAACCCTGCACAACCAAAACCCCCTTCCTCATCTGAAAGTGCTATCGGTATACCTCCCCCTACATTGACTTTGAAAAGGGAAATGGAAAGGGGGATACCTAGTCAGTTGTACAACTGAATGCATTCAACTGAAATGTGTCTTCCGCATTTAACCCAATCCTCTGAATTAGAGTGGTGCGTGGGGCTGCCTTAATCGAAATCCACGTCATTGGCACCTGGGGAACAGTAACAGATCATTGTCAATAGTAGCCCTTTGCAGGGGAATTTTGTAGGTATGTTTTTGTATTGTGTTTTGAGAATCTGCAGAGAGAAGAATGAGGTGGTTGTGTCTTTACTGTTGTAATCTTGATTTTATACCTTTCAGTGTCTTGCTGGTTTCTGTTCCACAGTGTTGTTGTGCTCCAGAACCGCAAGGTGTGTCCACTCCCTCACAGTAGTGGAAAGAGTAACCAATTGTCATACTCAAAAGTAAAGATACCTTAATAGAAAATGACTCAAGTAAAAGTGAAAGTCTAGTTTTTGTTTTAAATATTTTAAGTATCAAAAGTAAATGCAATTGGTAAAATATACTTAAGTATCAACTGTAGAAGTAAAAGTATAAATCATTTCAAATTCCTTATATTAAGTAAACCAGACAGCACTATTTTCGTGTTTTATTAATTTACAGATAGCCAGGGGCACACTCCAACACTCCGACATAATTTACAAACAAATAATTTGTGTTTAGTGAGTCTGTCAGATCAGAGGCAGTAAAGATGATCAGGAGTGTTCTCTTGGTTAGTGTGTGAATTGGACCATTTTCCTGTCCTGCTAAGCATTCAAAATGTAACGAGTGCTTTTGGGTGTCAGGGAAAATGAATGGAGTAAAAAGTACATTCTTTTCTTTAGGAATGTGGTGAGTTAAAAGTAAAAGTTGTACAAAATATAAATATTAAAGTAAAGTACAGATACCCCAAAAAACGACTTAAGTAGCACCTTAAAGTATTTTTATTAAGGACTTTACACTGCTGCCACCTCATGTTTGCATAAACCAAACGTCTCCGCTTTGGGGTATTTTTCAGCAGGCCTCTGTGGTATGACTCCAGATAACCTGAGTTTGACAAAAATAAAAGGTAAAAAGAGAGGGGTAGACTAAACTGATTGCATGTAGCTAGCTGCATGTAGCTAGCTGCAGTGAACAGTGCCAGTAGCCATAACTGTAGGGGCTGAGCTTGTTTTTGTTTTGAACCTGTTAACACTCTGTATATGGGCTAGACATCTAACCACAACCACAACCCAACCACAACCACAATCCAACCACAACCCAACTACAACCACAACCAGAACCCAACCAGAACCCAATCACAACCCAACCCAAACACAACCCAGTCACAACCTATCCAAAACCCAACCCAACCATAACCCAACCACAACTACAACCCAACAACATCTGAACCACAACTAGATTAGCTTCAGTGGATCATCCAGCTACTTGTAAAATAAATATCACAATGTAAAGAGAAACTTTGAAAATATCTGTTAAACAAAACACTGTCCAGAGAACATGCTAACCGAGTCAGCATGTGTAGCTAAACATCAATGAGGGTGTTTTACAGTATGTGCTCCCTACAGTGAGTGGACAAAACATTAATAACACCTGCTCTTTCCATGATATAGACTGACCAGGTGAATCCAGGTGAAAGTTATGATCCCTTATTGATGTCATTTGTTAAATCCACTTCAATCAGAGTAGATGAAGGGGAGGGGACAATTTAAAGATGCATTTTTAAGCCTTGAGACATTTGAGACATGTACTGTGTAGGTGTGCCATTCAGAGGTTGAATGAGCAAGAAAAAACACATTTAAGTGCCTTTGAATGGGTATGATAGTAAGTGCCAGGCGCACTGGTTTGTGTCAAGAACTGCAACACTGCTTGGTTTTCACTCTCAACAGTTTCCTGTGTGTATTAAGAATGGTCCACCACCCAAAGGACATCCAGCCAACCGGACACAACTGGGAACATTGGAGACAAATTGGGCCAGCAACCCTGTGGAACGCTTTCCACACCTTGAATTGAGACTATTCTGAGGGGGGTTGCACTCAATATTAGGAAGGTGTTCTTGATGTTTGGTATACTCAGTGTATATGTGTCACGAGAATGTTCAATCCCAATGATAATAACTAACAATCAATAGCTCTGACCAATCCCCGAGGTTTGTATTATTATTCTATTATACTATGGCTATAATAATAATTAGTCAAAGACTTATGCTTATACAAAAGGTTAGTACAGTTTATTCAGAGAAAGTTCTAAAGTCAAGAATACAAAGACATCCATTTTCTAGCTGCGCACATACTTCCACACAAACAGTAGATATCCTACGCACATACATACATACACAACAGTAGGTATCCTACGCACATACTGTCCCACTACCCAGTCGACAAAGATTAGGGAGACCTTGGGACCTTGAGACGTACTCCCTGTCCTTTCCCAAATCTCTAGTCAGGTCGGCACCAAATTTTGCTCAGACAGTCTGTGTTTAAGATACTATTATAGACCTATGGTACAGATATATTGTCATACCCTACTTCTGACTAAAAACTACACTCACAGATATATAATTCTACTGGCTAAAACCACACACATCATTAGAATAATCTCATGATTTTAATCAATTTCATATGATTACATGGCTTCAGTGTGGAACATTCTAGTCATTCATTTAAACCTATAAATTCCATCAACAATATGTTACATGAAAACATTGTAGAATAATGTGCCAGTCTCCAGTGTGATCAATCCGTCTGTGTGACATGAAGCAAAGCCGTAGTCTGGTTGATAGCCATAGAGACAGTTGGGCACCATCTGCCCTGACTCCCTCCTTCTCATATCCATGGGAGGGGAGCCAGCTGTGTGGTGGGAACTCTCGCTCGCTCTCTCTCTCACTCTCTCTCTCGCTCTCTCTCTCTTTCTCTCTCTCGCTCTCTTGCTCTCTCTCTCTTCTCTTTCTCTCTCTCTCTCTTTCTCTCTCTTTCTCTCTCTCTTTCTCTATCGCTCTCTCTCGCTTTTTCTCTATCTCTCTCTTTCTCGCTCTCTCTCTCTCTCGGTCTCTCTCGCTCTCTCTCTCTCGTTCAAACTGACGGCCATTGGTCATGCCTCAAACCCCAGCCATTTTCTCTGTGCTAGCCATGGCCCTATACTAAAACGTTGTTCATTTTTGTCATTTAGTACATGCTCTTATCCAGAGCGACTTACAGGAGCAATTTGGGTTAAGTGCAGTGCTCACGGGCGCTCTTAACTGCTAGGCTACCTGCCGCCCTACAATGATGCATGGAGAGATTTCTAGGTGAGTGTATAGGGATGAGTGTATAGCGTCTATTGAGGAGGGATGAGTGTATATGGGCTATTGAGGAGACTTGAGTTTATAGGGGCTATTGAGGATGAGTGTAGGCATCTAATCAAATCCAATTGTATTTGTCACATGCACCGAATACAACAGGTGTAGAGCTTACCGTAAAATGTTTACTTAAGAGCCTTTAACCAACAATGCAGAGTTTATAAAATGTATTTAGAAAAAGTTGCGGGCACTATAGTGTTGAACACTGAGCTGTAGTAAATGAACAGCATTCTCACGTAGGTGTTCTTTTTGTCCAGGTGGGAAAGGGCAGTGTGGAGTGCAATAGTGATTGCGTCATGTGTAGATCTGTTGGTTCAGGGTGTCTGGGTTGATGATGTTGATGTGATGTTGATGTGAACCATGATCAGCCTTTCAAAGCACTTAATGACTACAGATGTAAGTGCTACTTGGCGGTAGTCATTTAGGCAGGTTATCTTGGTGTTCTTGGGCACAGGGACTATGGTGGTCTGCTTGAAACGTGTAGGCATTACAGACTGGGACAGGGAGAGGTTGAAAATGACAATGAAGACACTTGCCAGTTGGTCAGTGCATACTAGGAGTACATGTTCTAGTAGTCCGTCTGGCCCTGCGGCCTTGTGAATGTTAACCTGTTTGAAGGTCTTACTCACATCGGCTACGGAGAGCGTGATCACATAGTCATCCGGAACAATTCGTGCTCTCGTGCATGGTTCAGTGTTGCTTGCGTCGATGCGAGCAGTGCGGATGTTGCCTGTAATCCATGGCTTCTGGTTGGGATATGTACGTACGGTCACTGTGGGGATGACGTCGTGGATTCACTTATTAATGAAGCCGGTGACTGATTAAAGTCCCTGGCCACTAGGACTGCTGACTCATTTTCTTGTTTGTTTACAGCCTTATACAGCTCGCTGAGTGCGGTCTTAATGCCAGCATCAGTTTCTGGTGGTAAATAGACAGTTACAAAGAATATAGATGAAAACTTTGGTAAATAGTGTTGTTTACGGCTTAACATGAGGTACTCTAAGTCAGGCGGGCAAAACCTAGAGACTTCCTTAATTTTAGATATCGTGCACCAACTATTGTTGACAAAGAGACACACACCACCCCATCTGATCTTACCGGACACTGCTATTCTGTCTTGCCAATGCACAGAAAACCCAGCTAACTGTATATTATCCATGTTCTTGTTCAGCCACGACTCGGTGAAACATAGAATATTACAGATTTTAATGTCCTGTTGATAGGATAGCCTCGAACGGAGCTCATCCAATTTATTCTCCAGTGTTTGCACATTTGGCAGTAGAATGGAGGGTAAAGGCAGATTATCCACTCTCCGATGCAGTCTCGCTAGGCAACCGGCTCTTCGAACTCTGTAAAAAGGACTCCTCTTCATACGAATGACAGGGATTTGGGCCTGGTCCTCGAGGATCAAATCAAACCAAATCAAATGTATTTATATAGCCCTTCTTACATCAGCTGATATCTCAAAGTGCTGTACAGAAACCCAGTCTAAAACCCCAAACAGCAAGCAATGCAGGTGTAGAAGCACTGTGGCTAGGAAAAACTCCCTAGAAAGGCCAAAACCTAGGAAGAAACCTAGAGAGGAACCAGGCTATAAGGGTTGGCCAGTCCTCTTCTGGCTGTGCCGAGTGGAGATTATAACAGAACATGGCCAAGATGTTCAAATGTTCATAAATAATAATAATCACAGTAGTTGTCGAGGGTACAACAAGTCAGCACTTCAGGAGTAAATGTCAGTTGGCTTTTCATTGCCGATCATTGAGAGTATTTCTGCCGCTCCTGCTGTCTCTAGAGAGTTGAAAACAGCAGGTCTGGGACAGGTAGCACGTCCGGTGAACAGGTCAGGGTTCCATATCCGCAGGCAGAACAGTTGAAACTGGAGCAGCATAGACAGGGGGACTGGGGACAGCAAGGAGTCATCACGCCAGGTAGTCCTGAGGCATGGTCCTAGGGCTCAGGTCCTTCGAGAGAGAGAAAGAAAGAGAGAATTAGAGAGAGCATACTTAAATTCACACAGGACACCGGATAAGACAGGATAAGTACTCCAGATATAACAAACTGACCCTAGCCCCCGACACATAAACTACTGCAGCATAAATACTGGAGGCTGAGACAGGAGGGGTCAGGAGACACTGTGGCCCCATCTGATGATACCCCCTGACAGGGCCAAACAGGAAGGATATAACCCCACCCACTTTGCCAAAGCACAGCCCCCACACCACTAGAGGGATATCTTCAACCACCAATTTACCATCCTGAGACAAGGCCGAGTATAGCCCACAAAGATCTCCGCCACAGCACAACCCAAGGGGTGCGCCAACCCAGACAGGCAGATCACATCACTCATGTGATGCACCCCTCCTAGGGACGGCATGAAAGAGCACCAGTAAGCCAGTGACTCAGCCCCTGTAATAGTGTTAGAGGCAGAGAATCCCAGTGGAGAGAGGGGAACCGGCCAGGCAGAGACAGCAAGGGCGGTTCGTTGCTCCAGAGCCTTTCCGTTCACCTTCACACTCCTGGGCCAGACTATGACCCACTGAAGAGATGAGTCTTCAGTAAAGACTTAAAGGTTGAGACCGAGTCTGCGTCTCTCACATGGGTAGGCAGACCATTCCATAAAAATGGAGCTCTATAGGAGAAAGCCCTGCCACCAGCTGTTTGCATAGAAATTCTATGCACAATTAGGAGGCCTGCGTCTTGTGACCGTAGCGTACGTGTAGGTATCTACGGCAGGACCAAATCAGAGAGATAGGTAGGAGCAAGCCCATGTAATGCTTTGTAGGTTAGCAGTAAAACCTTGAAATCAGCCCTTGCCTTAACAGGAAGCCAGTGATCAAATTTTTGGTTCTAGTCAGGATTCTAGCAGCCGTATTTAGCACTAACTGAAGTGTATTTAGTGCTTTATCCGGGTAGCCGGAAAGTATAGCATTGCAGTAGTCTAACCTAGATGTAACAAAAGCATGGATTAATTTCTCTGCATCATTTTTTGGACAGAAAGTTTCAGATATTTGCAATGTTACGTAGGTGGAAAAAAGCTGTCCTTGAAACAGTCTTGATATGTTCGTCAAAAAAGAGATTAGGGTCCAGAATAACGCCGAGGTCCTTCACAGTTTTATTTGAGACAACTGTACAATCATCAAGATTAATTGTCAGGTTCAACAGAAGATCTCTTTGTTTCTTGGGACCTAAAACAAGCATCTCTGTTTTGTCCGAGTTTAAAAGTAGAAAGTTTGCAGCCATCCACTTCCTTATGTCATGACTGTCCTGATCAGGTCAGGTTACAGGAGACCACAACCCTACAGATTATCTCTCAACCCCAACAGAGGATGAGAGATCTAGGGGTCTGAAGATGTGGGGTTTTATGACCCCTCACACCCCTGGTAAATCTTAGGCCAAACAACATTCCTGTGTCCCCTGGAGAACCACCCTACGAACATTAAACATGCAATAAAGGGACTTTGGAACAATGGTTTCCGTCAGCCACAATGGTGGTCATGACGATAGATGGAATATGAAAATGTATGTCATTTTTGTTTTGTTATTAAAGGTTAATGAATGACGTTATTACGAAAACATTATAACGTCAACAGTTTACCTAGTATATGTTTGATGTTTATACATTGTACGTTGTATCGAAAATGTCCAAATCAACGAGAATGTTTTGGTAAAGATGAAATGTGAAATTAGTTGTCTAAAATTGGATTTGAGTCAAATCTAGACCTTGCCTCTTAACTTGGTACACCCAGAGAATTGCCCTAAAGGCGGTAACGCCCACTTCTGACCCGAGGGTATAAAACCTGTGAGTGAAGAATTTACAAATAAGACTAAGTGACCCAAGCTGCAGCCGAGGTCTAAAATGTCAACGAACCCAAAACACAACACAAGTTTGAAGACAAAGAAATATTTTTCTACCCAAGCTACGGATGAGTAGCTGTGTCTAAGCGGATGAATTCACCCGAACCACCTAGCCTCCACTCCCCATCGAATCGTGGTATCTACACTGTTTCATTCCTACGCTGTGAGCTCTGAGCTTCAGAGCTGTCTGTCCTCAGAAGACCCCTTCCAGAGCAAGGGCGAGGGAACAGACTCCTAAGCCAAAAGGACACTGACATTGTGAGGACAACCAGAGAGTTGCGCCGGAGAAGTGCGTCATTGAGCAGTCCGAACGGTCCACGCGGAGAAGCCCCGGAGACCTTCCCCACGTAATTCCATCATTATATTCTGACCCATAAGAGCGGCAGTATGGGGCAAAGCTAGGGTTAGAATAAGCATAGCTGACAAATTCACCCAAATGTATATTTCTCTCATGTACTTTCTCTTTTTCTTTCTCTTTTAAATCCCCATTTTGGGTAACACGCGCCATAGTGTGTTGGCCCGTCATACTAAGTTCTAATCAATAGCCTATAATGTGTTTTTGTGTATGTGTATCTTTTATCATCATTTTAGCTTTCTAGTAAATAAATACTCAACTAAGATTGGTGTGGTACGAACTCATTGGTGAGACCTGGGTCCGTGCAGATTCCCGGATTATGCGACATTCAGAACGAGACTGTAGAGGTTGATTGATTAGCGGCTGTTGTAAAATCGATATTCTGATATTCTTTGAGTTCATTTGTGAAATAGAAACTCAATAAAACAAATTTTCCCATGGTGCCCCAGGTTAATGAGTTAATAATCAGTATTCAGTTAATCACGCAATTAGAAACCTTTTAATCATTCGATGAGTAAAAGTCGTCACATTAACAACGTCACGACACATGTCTGAAACATAGGCTTCTAGCCTATGGGGCTTCACAATGTTTCATTGAAATGTACAGCTGTGTGTCATCCGCATAGCAGTGAAAGTTGACATTAGGTTTTCGAATGACATCCCCAAGAAGTAAAATATACAGTGAAAACAATAGTGGTCCTAAAACGGAACCTTGAGGAATACCGAAATTTACAGTTGATTTGTCAGAGGACAAACCATTCACAGAGACAAACTGATATCTTTCCGACAGATAAGATCTAAACCAGGCCAGAACCTGTCCGTGTAGACCAATTTGGGTTTCCAATCTCCAAATGTGGTGATCGATGGTATCAAAAGCAGAACTAAGGTCTAGGAGCACGAGAACAGATGCAGAGCCTCGATCTGACGCCATTAAAAGGTAATTTACCACCTTCACAAGTGCAGTTTCAGTGCTATGATGGCTTCTAAAACCAGAATGAAGCATTTCATATACATTGTTCGTCTTCAGGAAGGCAGTGAGTTGTTGCGAATGCGAATGGAAGATCTCGATATAGGCCGATAGTTTTTTATATTTTCTGGGTCAAGGTTAGGCTTTTTCAAGAGAGGCTTTATTACTGCCACTTTTAGTGAGTTTGGTATACATCCGGTGGATCAAGCACCATTTATTATGTTTAACATAGGAGGGCCAAGCACAGGAAGCAGCTCTTTCAGTAGTTTAGTTGGAATAGGGTCCAGTATGCAGCTTTGGAGGAATATGCAGATTTAAAGAGGAGTCCGTAATTTGCTTTCTAATGATCATGATCTTTTCCTCAAAGAAGTTCATTAATTTATTACTGCTGAAGTGAAAGCCATTCTCACTTGGGGAATGCTGCTTTTTAGTTAGCTTTGTGGCAGTATCAAAAATACATTTCGGATTGTTCTTATTTTCCTCAATTAAGTTTGAAAAATAGGATGATTGAGCAGCAATGAGGGCTCTTCGATACTGCACGGTACTGTCTTTCCAAGCTAGTCGGAAGACTTCCAGTTTGGTGTGGTGCCATTTCCGTTCCAATTTTCTGGAAGCTTGCTTCAGAGCTCGGGTATTTTCTTTTCTTCAAAAATGAGAATATTATCTGCTATGACTACAAGGTCCGATAGGAATTCAGGGAACTCAGTGAGGAACGCCGTATGTATGTATGGCCCAGGAGGCCTGTGAACAGTAGTTATAAAAAGTGATTGAGTAGGCTGCATAGATTTCATGACTAGAAGCTCAAAAGACAAAAACATTTTGTAAATTGAAATTTGCTATCGTAAATGTTAGCAACAGATCCGCCTTTGCGGGATGCATGGGGGATATGGTCACTAGTGTAACCAGGATGTGAGGCCTCATTTAACACAGTAAATTCATCAGGCTTAAGCCATGTTTCAGTCAGGCCAATCACATCAAGATTATGATCAGTGATTAGATCATTGACTATAACTGCCTTTGAAGTGAGGGATCTAACATTAAGTAGCCCTATTTTGAGATGTGAGGTATCACGATCTCTTTCAATAATGGCAGGAATGGAGGAGGTCTTTATTCTAGTGAGATTGCTAAGGCGAACACCGCCATGTTTAGTTTTGCCCAACCTAGGTTGAGGCACAGAGACGGTCTCAATGGGGATAGCTGAGCTGACTACACTGTCTGTGCTAGTGGCAGACTCCACTAAGCTGGCAGGCTGGCTAACAGATGAGAGCACCCCTCCAGCTAGGATGGAGTCCGTCACTCCTCAGCAGGTCAGGCTTGGTCCTGTTTGTAGGTGAGTCCCAGAAAGAGGGCCAATTATCTACAAATTCTGTCTTTTGGGAGGGGCAGAAAACAGTTTTCAACCAGCGATTGAGTTGTGAGACTCTGCTGTAGAGCTCATCACTCCCCCTAACTGGGAGGGGGCCAGAGACAATTACTCGATGCCGACACAGGAGCAGTATATCCTTCGCGTCCGACTCATTAAAGAAAAAATCCTTGTCTTCGTTGTTCTGATGCCAAGAAGCTACTTTTTGTCATAAAAAACGATGACGGAAACATTATATGTACAAAAAAACACACAATAGCACAATTGGTAAGGAGCCCGTAAAACAGCGGCCACCCCCTCCGGTGCCATTCTATCATCCATTATTTCCATGGCTGAATTCTCACATCACACATGGGTTGGATGACAAACAGATTAAAGCCAGCTCATCCCTCTCTTTATTGCCATGGGAGATCTGCCTCCCTGAATAATGCTGAAGAATTCTAAGTAGTATTTCCTCCATTGAGCCAACAGGTCCAGGCACAGAGCTGCTACAGTGCAGCCACCTTTCTCCCCCAGGGAGAGGGAGGGCTGCAGAGGGAATGCCACCCCTGTTCGTTCCACTGTTCCACCCTTCTACCTTTCCTCCTTTCTTTATGAGGCATGTCACGGAGCATAATGAGGCAGAACAATTTCAAAGGATTTGAAAAAATAGCAGAAAGGACAAACAAAATCCCTCTTCAGAGTGGAGGAGCTCAAGTTTCAAGTTTTATTTGACACATGCACAAGTAGCCGACAGTGAAATGCCTAACTTCAAGCCCTACCCAACATTGCAGTATTCAATATAAAAAAGTAGAACTAATAAAATAATAAAGTAGGTGCCAGTACCAAATGTATTGAGGTTAGATATGTACATGTAGGCATGGATCAGGAGAAAGTGACTGGTAATAGGATACATATTTATAACAGTGGTAAACATTATGGCAGCAGCACAAGTAGTGGGTGTGTGCTTGTGTGTGTGTGGTGGTGAGTGGGCATGTGAGTGTGTGCAAGAGTGTCAGTGTAGGCGTGATAGGTGGATGTACATGTAAACAGGGCAGGAAAATGACTGGTAACAGGAATATATAAATAATATGGTAATATACTAAAGGTAATACAGTGCCTTCGGAAAGTATTCAGACCCCTTGACTTTTTCCACATTTTGTTATTGCTATTCTGAAATTGATTAAATATGTTTTTTTCCACATCAATCTACACTTAATTCCCAATAATGACAAAGTGAAAACAGGTTTTTAGAAATGTTTGCAAATGTTTTAAATATAAAAAACAGAAACACCTTATTTACATAAGTATTCAGACCCTTTACTAGGAGACTCAAAATTGAGCAAGGGTGCATCCTTTTTCCATTGATCATCCTTGAGATGTTTCAACAACTTGTTTAGAGTCCATCTGTGGTAAATTCAATTTATTTTACATGATTTGGAAAGGCACACACCTGTCTATATAAGGTCCCACAGGTGACATTACATGTCAGAGAAAAAAACAAACCATGAGGTCGAAGGAATTGTCCGTAGATCTCCGAGACAGGATTGTGTCGAGGCACAGATCTGGGGAAGTG
This sequence comes from Oncorhynchus nerka, assembly GCF_034236695.1. Lineage (NCBI taxonomy): Eukaryota > Metazoa > Chordata > Actinopteri > Salmoniformes > Salmonidae > Oncorhynchus > Oncorhynchus nerka. The sequence continues at coordinate 27,988,216 of NC_088400.1, forward strand.
TACCAAAAAATGTCTGGAGCATTGAAGGTCCCCAAGAACACAGTGACCTCCGTCATTCTGAAATGGAAGTAGTTTGGAACCACCAAGACTCTTCCTAGAGCTGGCTACCCGGCCAAACTGAGCAATCGGGGGAGAAGGGCCTTGGTTAGGAAGGTGACCAAGAACCTGATGATCACTCTGACAGAGCTCCATAGTTCCTCTATGGAGATGGGAGAACCTTTCAGAAGGACAACCATCTCTGCAGCACTCCATCAATCAGGCCTTCATGGTAGAGTGGCCAGACGGAAGCCACTCCTCAGCAAAAGGAACCTAAAGGACTCAGACAATGAGAGACAAGATCATCTGGTCTGATGAAACCAAGATTTAACTCTTTGGCCTGAATGCCAAGCGTCATGTCTACAGGAAACTTGGCACCATCCCTACGGTGAAGCATGGTGGTGGCAGCATCATGCTTTGGGGATGTTTTCCAGCATCAGGGACTGGGAAACTAGTCAGGATCAAGGGAAAGATGTACAGAGAGATCCTTGATGGAAACCTGCTCCAGAGCACTCAGGACCTCAGACTGGGGTGAAGGTTCACATTCCAACATGACAACAACCCTGAACACACCAAGACAATGCAGGAGTGGCTTTGCGGACAAGTCTCTGAAAGTCCTTGAGTGGCCCAGCCAGAGCACGGACTTGAACCCGATCTAACATCTCTGGAGAGACCTGAAAATAGCTGTGCAGCGACACTCCCCATCCAACCTGACAGAGCTTGAGTGGATCTGCAGAGAAGAAAGGGAGAATCTCCCCCAAATACAGGTGTGCCAAGCTTGTAGTGTCATACCTGAGAAGACTCTAGGCTGTAATCAGTGCCAAAGGTGCTTCAACAAAGTACTGAGGAAAGGGTCTGAATATGTATGCAAATTTGATATTTCCAAAAAACAGTTTTGCTTTCTCATTATGCAGTATTGTGTGTAGATTGATGAAGAAAAAAATATATTTAATCAATTTTAGAATAAGGCTATGACGCAACACAATTTGGAAATGGTCAAGGGGTCTGAATACTTTCCGAATGCACTGTATGTACATGTAAACAGGAGTAATAGTGACCAGTAGCAAGATAAATAGATACTAATGGTAATATATACATGTAAACAGGAGTAATAGTGACCAGTAGCAGGATAAATAGATACTAATGGTAATATATACATGTAAACAGGAGTAATAGTGACCAGTAGCAGGATAAATAGATACTAATGGTAATATATACATGTAAACAGGAGTAATAGTGACCAGTAGCAGGATAAATAGATACTAATGGTAATATATACATGTACACAGGTGTAATAGTGACCAGTAGCAGGATAAATAGATACTAATGGTAATATATACATGTAAACAGGAGTAATAGTGACCAGTAACAGGATAAATAGATACTAAAGGTAATATATACATGTACACAGGAGTAATAGTGACCAGTAACAGGATAAATAGATACTAATGGTAATATATACATGTAAACAGGAGTAATAGTGACCAGTAACAGGATAAATAGATACTAATGGTAATATATACATGTAAACAGGAGTAATAGTGACCAGTAACAGGATAAATATATAGATACTAATGGTAATATATACATGTAAACAGGAGTAATAGTGACCAGTAACAGGATAAATATATTGATACTAATGGTAATATATACATGTACACAGGAGTAATAGTGACCAGTAACAGGATAAATAGATATTAATGGTAATATATACATGTAAACAGGAGTAATAGTGACCAGTAACAGGATAAATAGATACTAATGGTAATATATACATGTAAACAGGAGTAATAGTGACCAGTAACAGGATAAATAGATACAAATGGTAATATATACATGTAAACAGGAGTAATAGTGACCAGTAACATAATAAATATATTGATATTAATGGTAATATATACATGTAAACAGGAGTAATAGTGACCAGTAACAGGATAAATAGACACCAATGGTAATATATACATGTACACAGGAGTAATAGTGACCAGTAACAGGATGAATATATTGATAATAATGGTAATATATACATGTACACAGGAGTAATAGTGACCAGTAACAGGATAAATAGACACCAATGGTAATATATATACATGTAAACAGGATAAATAGATAATAGTGACCAGTAACAGGATAAATAGATACTAATGGTAATATATACATGTAAACAGGAGTAATAGTGACCAGTAACAGGATAAATAGATACTAATGGTAATATATACATGTAAACAGGAGTAATAGTGACCAGTAACAGGATAAATAGATACTAATGGTAATATATACATGTACACAGGAGTAATAGTGACCAGTAACAGGATGAATATATTGATAATAATGGTAATATATACATGTACACAAGAGTAATAGTGACCAGTAACAGGATAAATAGACACCAATGGTAATATATACATGTAAACAGGAGTAATAGTGACCAGTAACAGGATAAATAGATACTAATGGTAATATATACATGTAAACAGGAGTAATAGTGACCAGTAGAAGGATAAATAGATACTAATGGTAATATATACATGTAAACAGGAGTAATAGTGACCAGTAACAGGATAAATAGACACCAATGGTAATATATACATACATTTTACATTTTTTACATTTAAGTCATTTAGCAGACGCTCTTATCCAGAGCGACTTACAAATTGGTGCGTTCACCTTATGACATCTAGTGGAACAGCCACTTTACAATAGTGCATCTAAATCTTTTAAGGGGGGTGAGAAGGATTACTTTATCCTATCCTAGGTATTCCTTAAAGAGGTGGGGTTTCAGGTGTCTCCGGAAGGTGGTGATTGACTCCGCTGTCCTGGCGTCGTGAGGGAGTTTGTTCCACCATTGGGGGGCCAGAGCAGCGAACAGTTTTGACTGGGCTGAGCGGGAACTGTACTTCCTCAGTGGTAGGGAGGCGAGCAGGCCAGAGGTGGATGAACGCAGTGCCCTTGTTTGGGTGTAGGGCCTGATCAGAGCCTGGAGGTACTGAGGTGCCGTTCCCCCCACAGCTCCGTAGGCAAGCACCATGGTCTTGTAGCGGATGCGAGCTTCAACTGGAAGCCAGTGGAGGGAGCGGAGGAGCGGGGTGACGTGAGAGAACTTGGGAAGGTTGAACACCAGACGGGCTGCGGCGTTCTGGATGAGTTGTAGGGGTTTAATGGCACAGGCAGGGAGCCCAGCCAACAGCGAGTTGCAGTAATCCAGACGGGAGATGACAAGTGCCTGGATTAGGACCTGCGCCGCTTCCTGTGTGAGGCAGGGTCGTACTCTGCGGATGTTGTAGAGCATGAACCTACAGGAACGGGCCACCGCCTTGATGTTAGTTGAGAACGACAGGGTGTTGTCCAGGATCACGCCAAGGTTCTTAGCGCTCTGGGAGGAGGACACAATGGAGTTGTCAACCGTGATGGCGAGATCATGGAACGGGCAGTCCTTCCCGGGAGGAAGAGCAGCTCCGTCTTGCCGAGGTTCAGCTTGAGGTGGTGATCCGTCATCCACACTGATATGTCTGCCAGACATGCAGAGATGCAATTCGCCACCTGGTCATCAGAAGGGGGAAAGGAGAAGATTAATTGTGTGTCGTCTGCATAGCAATGATAGGAGAGACCATGTGAGGTTATGACAGAGCCAAGTGACTTGGTGTATAGCGAGAATAGGAGAGGGCCTAGAACAGAGCCCTGGGGACGCCAGTGGTGAGAGCGCGTGGTGAGGAGAAAGATTCTCGCCACGCCACCTGGTAGGAGCGACCTGTCAGGTAGGACGCAATCCAAGCGTGGGCCGCGCCGGAGATGCCCAACTCGGAGAGGGTGGAGAGGAGGATCTGATGGTTCACAGTATCGAAGGCAGCCGATAGGTCTAGAAGGATGAGAGCAGAGGAGAGAGAGTTAGCTTTAGCAGTGCGGAGCGCCTCCGTGATACAGAGAAGAGCAGTCTCAGTTGAATGACTAGTCTTGAAACCTGACTGATTTGGATCAAGAAGGTCATTCTGAGAGAGATAGCGGGAGAGCTGGCCAAGGACGGCACGTTCAAGAGTTTTGGAGAGAAAAGAAAGAAGGGATACTGGTCTGTAGTTGTTGACATCGGAGGGATCGAGTGTAGGTTTTTTCAGAAGGGTGCAACTCTCGCTCTCTTGAAGACGGAAGGGACGTAGCCAGCGGTCAGGGATGAGTTGATGAGCGAGGTGAGGTAAGGGAGAAGGTCTCCGGAAATGGTCTGGAGAAGAGAGGAGGGATAGGGTCAAGCGGGCAGGTTGTTGGGCGGCCGGCCGTCACAAGACGCGAGATGTCATCTGGAGAGAGAGGGAGAAAGAGGTCAGAGCACAGGGTAGGGCAGTGTGAGCAGAACCAGCGGTGTCGTTTGACTTAGCAAACGAGGATCGGATGTCGTCGACCTTCTTTTCAAAATGGTTGACGAAGTCATCTGCAGAGAGGGAGGAGGGGGAGGGGAGGAGGATTCAGGAGGGAGGAGAAGGTGGCAAAGAGCTTCCTAGGGTTAGAGGCAGATGCTTGGAATTTAGAGTGGTAGAAAGTGGCTTTAGCAGCAGAGACAGAAGAGGAAAATGTAGAGAGGAGGGAGTGAAAGGATGCCAGGTCCGCAGGGAGGCGAGTTTTCCTCCATTTCCGCTCGGCTGCCCGGAGCCCTGTTCTGTGAGCTCGCAATGAGTCGTCGAGCCACGGAGCGGGAGGGGAGGACCGAGCCGGCCTGGAGGATAGGGGACATAGAGAGTCAAAGGATGCAGAAAGGGAGGAGAGGAGGGTTGAGGAGGCAGAATCAGGAGATAGGTTGGAGAAGGTTTGAGCAGAGGGAAGAGATGATAGGATGGAAGAGGAGAGAGTAGCGGGGGAGAGAGAGCGAAGGTTGGGACGGCGCGATACCATCCGAGTAGGGGCAGTGTGGGAAGTGTTGGATGAGAGCGAGAGGGAAAAGGATACAAGGTAGTGGTCGGAGACTTGGAGGGAGTTGCAATGAGGTTAGTGGAAGAACAGCATCTAGTAAAGATGAGGTTGAGCGTATTGCCTGCCTTGTGAGTAGGGGGAAGGTGAGAGGGTGAGGTCAAAAGAGGAGAGGAGTGGAAAGAAGGAGGCAGAGAGGAATGAGTCAAAGGTAGACGTGGGGAGGTTAAAGTCGCCCAGAACTGTGAGAGGTGAGCCGTCCTCGGGAAAGGAGCTTATCAAGGCATCAAGCTCATTGATGAACTCTCCGAGGGAACCTGGAGGGCGATAAATGATAAGGATGTTAAGCTTGAAAGGGCTGGTAACTGTGACAGCATGGAATTCAAAGGAGGCGATAGACAGATGGGTAAGGGGAGAAAGAGAGAATGACCACTTGGGAGAGATGAGGATCCCGGTGCCACCACCCCGCTGACCAGAAGCTCTCGGGGTGTGCGAGAACATGTGGGCGGACGAAGAGAGAGCAGTAGGAGTAGCAGTGTTATCTGTGGTGATCCATGTTTCCGTCAGTGCCAAGAAGTCGAGGGACTGGAGGGAGGCATAGGCTGAGATGAACTCTGCCTTGTTGGCCGCAGATCGGCAGTTCCAGAGGCTACCGGAGACCTGGAACTCCACGTGGGTCGTGCGCGCTGGGACCACCAGATTAGGATGGCGCGGCCACGCGGTGTGGAGCGTTTGTATGGTCTGTGCAGAGAGGAGAGAACAGGGATAGACAGACACATAGTTGACAGGCTACAGAAGAGGCTACGCTAATGCAAAGGAGATTGGAATGACAAGTGGACTACACGTCTCGAATGTTCAGAAAGTTAAGCTTACGTAGCAAGAATCTTATTGACTAAAATGATTAAAATGATACCGTACTGCTGAAGTAGGCTAGCTGGCAGTGGCTGCGTTGTTGACTTTGTAGGCTAGCTGGCAGTGGCTGCGTTGTTGACACTACACTAATCAAGTCGTTCCGTTGAGTGTGATAGTTTCAACAGTGCTGCTATTCGGGGGCTAGCTGGCTAGCTAGCAGTGTTGATTACGTTACGTTGCGTTAAAAGAACGACAATAGCTGGCTAGCTAACCTAGAAAATCGCTCTAGACTACACAATTATCTTTGATACAAAGACGGCTATGTAGCTAGCTACGATCAATATATACATGTACGCAGGAGTAATAGTGACCAGTAACATAATAAATATATTGATACTAATGGTAATATATGCATGTAAACAGGAGTAATAGTGACCAGTAGTAGGATAAATAGATACGAATGGTAATATATACATGTAAACAGGAGTAATAGTGACCAGTAACAGGATAAATAGACACCAATGGTAATATATACATGTAAACAGGAGTAATAGTGACCAGTAGCAGGATAAATAGATACTAATGGTAATATATACATGTAAACAGGAGTAATAGTGACCAGTAGCAGGATAAATAGATACTAATGGTAATATATACATGTAAACAGGAGTAATAGTGACCAGTAACAGGATAAATAAATACTAATGGTACTATATACATGTAAACAGAAGTAATAGTGACCAGTAGTAGGATACATAGATACTAATGGTAATATATACATGTAAACAGGAGTAATAGTGACCAGTAGCAGGATAAATAGATACCAATGGTAATATATACATGTAAACAGGAGTAATAGTGACCAGTAACAGGATAAATAGATACTAATGGTAATATATACATGTAAACAGGAGTAATAGTGACCAGTAACAGGATAAATAGATACTAATGGTAATATATACATGTAAACAGCAGTAATAGTGACCAGTAACAGGATAAATAGACACTAATGGTAATATATACATGTAAACAGGAGTAATAGTGACCAGTAGTAGGATAAATAGATACGAATGGTAATATATACATGTAAACAGGAGTAATAGTGACCAGTAACAGGATAAATAGACACCAATGGTAATATATACATGTAAACAGGAGTAATAGTGACTAGTAACAGGATAAATAGATACTAATGGTAATATATACATGTAAACAGGAGTAATAGTGACCAGTAGCAGGATAGATAGATACTAATGGTAATATATACATGTAAACAGGAGTAATAGTGACCAGTAGTAGGATACATAGATACTAATGGTAATATATACATGTAAACAGGAGTAATAGTGACCAGTAGTAGGATAAATAGATACGAATGGTAATATATACATGTAAACAGGAGTAATAGTGACCAGTAACAGGATAAATAGACACCAATGGTAATATATACATGTAAACAGGAGTAATAGTGACTAGTAACAGGATAAATAGATACTAATGGTAATATATACATGTAAACAGGAGTAATAGTGACCAGTAGCAGGATAGATAGATACTAATGGTAATATATACATGTAAACAGGAGTAATAGTGACCAGTAGTAGGATACATAGATACTAATGGTAATATATACATGTAAACAGGAGTAATAGTGACCAGTAGCAGGATAAATAGATACTAATGGTAATATATACATGTAAACAGGAGTAATAGTGACCAGTAACATGATAAATAGATACTAATGGTAATATATACATGTAAACAGCAGTAATAGTGACCAGTAGCTGGATAAATAGATACTAATGGTAATATATACATGTAACCAGGAGTAATAGTGACCAGTAACAGGATAAATAGATACGAATGGTAATATATACATGTAATCAGGAGTAATAGTGACCAGTAACAGGATAAATAAATACTAATGGTACTATATACATGTAAACAGGAGTAATAGTGACCAGTAGTAGGATACATAGATACTAATGGTAATATATACATGTAAACAGGAGTAATAGTGACCAGTAGCAGGATAAATAGATACCAATGGTAATATATACATGTAAACAGGAGTAATAGTGACCAGTAACAGGATAAATAGATAGATACTAATGGTAATATATACATGTAAACAGGAGTAATAGTGACCAGTAACAGGATAAATAGATACTAATGGTAATATATACATGTAAACAGCAGTAATAGTGACCAGTAACAGGATAAATAGATACTAATGGTAATATATACATGTAAACAGGAGTAATAGTGACCAGTAGTAGGATAAATAGATACGAATGGTAATATATACATGTAAACAGGAGTAATAGTGACCAGTAACAGGATAAATAGACACCAATGGTAATATATACATGTAAACAGGAGTAATAGTGACTAGTAACAGGATAAATAGATACTAATGGTAATATATACATGTAAACAGGAGTAATAGTGACCAGTAGCAGGATAGATAGATACTAATGGTAATATATACATGTAAACAGGAGTAATAGTGACCAGTAGTAGGATAAATAGATACGAATGGTAATATATACATGTAAACAGGAGTAATAGTGACCAGTAGCAGGATAGATAGATACTAATGGTAATATATACATGTAAACAGGAGTAATAGTGACCAGTAGTAGGATACATAGATACTAATGGTAATATATACATGTAAACAGGAGTAATAGTGACCAGTAGCAGGATAAATAGATACTAATGGTAATATATACATGTAAACAGGAGTAATAGTGACCAGTAACAGGATAAATAGATACTAATGGTAATATATACATGTAAACAGCAGTAATAGTGACCAGTAGCTGGATAAATTGATACTAATGGTAATATATACATGTAACCAGGAGTAATAGTGACCAGTAACAGGATAAATAGATACGAATGGTAATATATACATGTAAACAGGAGTAATAGTGACCAGTAACAGGATAAATAAATACTAATGGTACTATATACATGTAAACAGGAGTAATAGTGACCAGTAGTAGGATACATAGATACTAATGGTAATATATACATGTAAACAGGAGTAATAGTGACCAGTAGCAGGATAAATAGATACCAATGGTAATATATACATGTAAACAGGAGTAATAGTGACCAGTAACAGGATAAATAGATAGATACTAATGGTAATATATACATGTAAACAGGAGTAATAGTGACCAGTAACAGGATAAATAGATACTAATGGTAATATATACATGTAAACAGCAGTAATAGTGACCAGTAACAGGATAAATAGATACTAATGGTAATATATACATGTAAACAGCAGTAATAGTGACCAGTAGCAGGATAAATAGATACTAATGGTAATATATACATGTAAACAGGAGTAATAGTGACCAGTAGTAGGATACATAGATACTAATGGTAATATATACATGTAAACAGGAGTAATAGTGACCAGTAGCAGGATAAATAGCTAGATACTAATGGTAATATATACATGTAAACAGGAGTAATAGTGACCAGTAGCAGGATAAATAGATACTAATGGTAATATATACATGTAAACAGGAGTAATAGTGACCAGTAGCAGGATAAATAGATACTAATGGTAATATATACATGTAAACAGGAGTAATAGTGACCTGTAACAGGATAAATAGATACTAATGGTAATATATACATGTAAACAGGAGTAATAGTGACCAGTAACAGGATAAATAGATACTAATGGTAATATATACATGTAAACAGGAGTAATAGTGACCAGTAGCAGGATACATAGATACTAATGGTAATATATACATGTAAACAGGAGTAATAGTGACCAGTAACAGGATAAATAGATACTAATGGTAATATATACATGTAAACAGCAGTAATAGTGACCAGTAGCAGGATAAATAGATACTAATGGTAATATATACATGTAAACAGGAGTAATAGTGACCAGTAACAGGATAAATAGATATTAATGGTACTATATACATGTAAACAGGAGTAATAGTGACCAGTAACAGGCTAAATAGATACTAATGGTAATATATACATGTAAACAGGAGTAATAGTGACCAGTAACAGGATAAATAAATAGTAATGGTACTATATACATGTAAACAGGAGTAATAGTGACCAGTAACAGGATAAATAGATACCAATGGTAATATATACATTTAAACAGGAGTAATAGTGACCAGTAACAGGATAAATAGATACTAATGGTAATATATACATGTAAACAGGAGTAATAGTGACCAGTAGTAGGATAAATAGATACTAATGGTAATAAATACATGTAAACAGGAGTAATAGTGACCAGTAGCAGGATAAATAGATACTAATGGTAATATATACATGTAAACAGGAGTAATAGTGACCAGTAGCAGGATAAATAGATACTAATGGTAATATATACATGTAAACAGGAGTAATAGTGACCAGTAGTAGGATACATAGATACTAATGGTAATATATACATGTAAACAGGAGTAATAGTGACCAGTAGCAGGATAAATAGATACTAATGGTAATATATACATGTAAACAGGAGTAATAGTGACCAGTAACAGGATAAATAGATACTAATGGTAATATATACATGTAAACAGCAGTAATAGTGACCAGTAGCAGGATAAATAGATACTAATGGTAATATATACATGTAAACAGGAGTAATAGTGACCAGTAACAGGATAAATAGATACTAATGGTAATATATACATGTAAACAGCAGTAATAGTGACCAGTAGCTGGATAAATAGATACTAATGGTAATATATACATGTAAACAGGAGTAATAGTGACCAGTAACAGGATAAATAGATACTAATGGTAATATATACATGTAAACAGCAGTAATAGTGACCAGTAGCAGGATAAATAGATACTAATGGTAATATATACATGTAAACAGGAGTAATAGTGACCAGTAACAGGATAAATAAATACTAATGGTGCTATATACATGTAAATAGGAGTAATAGTGACCAGTAACAGGATAAATAGATACTAATGGTAATATATACATGTAAACAGGAGTAATATAGTGACCAGTAGCAGGATAAATAGCTAGATACTAATGGTAATATATACATGTAAACAGGAGTAATAGTGACCAGTAGCAGGATAAATAGCTAGATACTAATGGTAATATATACATGTAAACAGGAGTAATAGTGAACCAGAAGCAGGATAAATAGATACTAATGGTAATATATACATGTACACAGGAGTAATAGTGACCAGTAGCAGGATAAATAGCTAGATACTAATGGTAATATATACATGTAAACAGGAGTAATATAGTGACCAGTAGCAGGATAAATAGCTAGATACTAATGGTAATATATACATGTAAACAGGAGTAATAGTGACCAGTAGCAGGATAAATAGCTAGATACTAATGGTAATATATACATGTAAACAGGAGTAATAGTGAACCAGAAGCAGGATAAATAGATACTAATGGTAATATATACATGTACACAGGAGTAATAGTGACCAGTAGCAGGATAAATAGCTAGATACTAATGGTAATATATACATGTAAACAGGAGTAATAGTGACCAGTAGTAGGATACATAGATACTAATGGTAATATATACATGTAAACAGGAGTAATAGTGACCAGTAGCAGGATAAATAGATACTAATGGTAATATATACATGTAAACAGGAGTAATAGTGACCAGTAACAGGATAAATAGATACTAATGGTAATATATACATGTAAACAGCAGTAATAGTGACCAGTAGCAGGATAAATAGATACTAATGGTAATATATACATGTAAACAGGAGTAATAGTGACCAGTAACAGGATAAATAGATACTAATGGTAATATATACATGTAAACAGGAGTAATAGTGACCAGTAGCAGGATAAATAGATACTAATGGTAATATATACATGTAAACAGGAGTAATAGTGACCAGTAGTAGGATACATAGATACTAATGGTAATATATACATGTAAACAGGAGTAATAGTGACCAGTAGCAGGATAAATAGATACTAATGGTAATATATACATGTAAACAGGAGTAATAGTGACCAGTAACAGGATAAATAGATACTAATGGTAATATATACATGTAAACAGCAGTAATAGTGACCAGTAGCAGGATAAATAGATACTAATGGTAATATATACATGTAAACAGGAGTAATAGTGACCAGTAGCAGGATAAATAGATACTAATGGTAATATATACATGTAAACAGGAGTAATAGTGACCAGTAACAGGATAAATAGATATTAATGGTAATATATACATGTAAACATGAGTAATAGTGACCAGTATCAGGATAAATAGCTAGATACTAATGGTAATATATACATGTAAACAGGAGTAATAGTGACCAGTAGCAGGATAAATAGATACTAATGGTAATATATACATGTAAACAGGAGTAATAGTGACCAGTAGCAGGATAAATAGATACTAATGGTAATATATACATGTAAACAGGAGTAATAGTGACCAGTAACAGGATAAATAGATATTAATGGTAATATATACATGTAAACATGAGTAATAGTGACCAGTATCAGGATAAATAGCTAGATACTAATGGTAATATATACATGTAAACAGGAGTAATAGTGAACCAGAAGCAGGATAAATAGATACTAATGGTAATATATACATGTACACAGGAGTAATAGTGACCAGTAGCAGGATAAATAGCTAGATACTAATGGTAATATATACATGTAAACAGGAGTAATAGTGACCAGTAGCAGGATAAATAGCTAGATACTAATGGTAATATATACATGTAAACAGGAGTAATAGTGAACCAGAAGCAGGATAAATAGATACTAATGGTAATATATACATGTACACAGGAGTAATAGTGACCAGTAGCAGGATAAATAGCTAGATACTAATGGTAATATATACATGTAAACAGGAGTAATAGTGACCAGTAACAGGTTAAATAGCTAGATACTAATGGTAATATATACATGTAAACATGAGTAATAGTGACCAGTAACAGGATAAATAGATACTAATGGTAATATATACATGTAAACAGGAGTAATAGTAACCAGTAGCAGGATAAATAGATATTAATGGTAATAAATACATGTAAACAGGAGTAATAGTAACCAGTAGCAGGATAAATATATACTAATGGTAATAAATACATGTACACAGGAGTAATAGTGACCAGTAGCAGGATAAATAGATAGATACTAATGGTAATATATACATGTAAACAGGAGTAATAGTGACCATTAACAGGTTAAATAGCTAGATACTAATGGTAATATATACATGTAAACATGAGTAATAGTGACCAGTAACAGGATAAATAGATACTAATGGTAATATATACATGTAAACAGGAGTAATAGTAACCAGTAGCAGGATAAATAGATATTAATGGTTATAAATACATGTAAACAGGAGTAATAGTAACCAGTAGCAGGATAAATAGATAGATACTAATGGTAATAAATACATGTAAACAGGAGTAATAGTAACCAGTAGCAGGATAAATAGATAGATACTAATGGTAATAAATACATGTAAACAGGAGTAATAGTGACCAGTAACAGGATAGATAGATAATAATAGTCATGGAATTCAATAATCAATGAGCAGCAGTGGTTATAAATCTAATCAATACTAATTTTCGCAGCAGCGTAGGTGTGAGGGGGAGCAGTAGTTGTTATCCATTTAACAGTCTTATGGCCGGTGGATAGAAGCTATTTAGGAGTCTGCTGATCTGAGCCTATTTATTTTCATCCACTTTGTTGCTTTCCCTGCCTTGGCTTTTAGATTTGATCTTCTTACTAGGTTTTCTCTTTCATCACGGTGACTGACCACTATCTAACTGTTTACAGTATCAAAGCCAACATGCTAGAAGTTTAGAGATAAAGCTGGCTAGAATAAACAGTGTAACGAACACAAGCATTTTTGATTATCTCTGACCTTGATCACACACAGTTTATTTATGATTATTCCACTCCCATCACAGATTTACTGATGACGTAACACAATAAGAAGTATCTAATTGCTCTTCCTGTGATTCAGAAATAGAAAGCAGCCTGGCAACCAAAACTCAATGTTTATTCCAACACAAATTATAATCTGTGGTTAGCATCAGTGTAGGCTTTTTGGTAGAATAACAGCTGTGGTGGATGGCACCATCTATTGGTCAATAATGATACCACATCACGCTGTAAAAATAGTCACTTTGTTATTTACCTAGGCAAGTCAGTTAAGAACAAATTCTTATTTACAATGACTGCCTACCACGGCTAAACCAGGACAACACTGGGCCAATCTTGTGCTACCCTATGGTGACTACCAATCACAGCCGGATGTGATGCAGCCTGGATTCAAACCAGGGACTGTAGTGACGCCTCTCGCACTGAAATGCAGTGCCTTAGACCGCTGCGCAACTCGGGAGCCCTTCAGCACAAGCAGCAACCACACTTGTGTTCCCCAAACCTCTCCTCAAGTAGGCTACCCCCAAGGCAGTTATTTTATGTATTCCAGAACTAGCACTGCTGATTCAACTAATGAAGGGCCCGATGATTAGGTGGCCCTTAGAATCAGCAGTGCTACTTCTGGGATACATCAAAGACATGGACTGGCTGGTGTACTCCAGGGGATGTTTGGAAGACTAAACACAAACAGATTGAAATGGTGGGAAATAAACAGAAGCCAACATATGCCCTTCCTGTGATTTCATTATCTATTAGGTACTAGAGTTCAAACTGTGTGAACAGCCAAAGCTCCCAAATAAGTCATTAAAGGACTCACTAGAGGATGATTGTAGTTGTCACTGATGCATGGGAAAGCTTTCCACCCCGAGGCCCACCATTGATTTCAAATACAGATCATTTTCTCTTGAAGTGGATTCTTTTTGTAAATATTTGCAGTTTTATTAAATAGAAATGTAGACACAGGGAAGTTGAAGCCTTTTCTAAAATAGGAAATCTTTCCAAGGGACTTGCACAATATTGTACAAACATTAGTCTACTTCGAGCATTTCTACAATGTCCACAGCATGCAGTGTAACCAGTCAGTCCTACAGTACATGAACTCAGACACAGAGACTCGTTTCACGGTAGATTTATTTTCAACATTCAACATAATTATTCACCATTCACAAGTTCATGTTTTACCAGAAATAAATTATATTTCTGGAGAACGCAACTTATATTATGGCCAACATTATACTCGTTATTATTATAGAATACAAGGAATCTCACAACAGATCATGTACATTGTAGAGCCTACACGTTCCATACATACAGAAGCATTCAATGTCATGTTTTTGAGGCATGGTGGTATTGGAGTTGTTAGGGTGAGGGACTGGGGGTAAGGGCAGTACTGAACTTGATCACTGACAAACTCTCAATTGAGGTATATTTGGTAACACTTTATTTGAAATGTACGGTACATTAAAGCAGTGTCCTGATGTTGTACTATAATCAAATCAAAATGAACAAAGTGTTACTGGATATATTCTGACTGACAGGGGGACGACTGTGATGAGACCTCACCTCCTGTGATGACTTCAATCCGGTACTAATGGGCTTAATTAATCATGTTAGTAGTAACAGACGGTTATGATTCGAGTCCAACAAAGATTTCCCAGGCCAGGTGTTATAAAGTCCTTTTCCAACTGAGCAGTGACCACATAGACACATCAGCAACACCTTACCTTGCTGATGATACCTGGACACCAGGACAAACGTCATGAGTTTGTCATAAAAATAGAATACCTTCTATTATTAAAATATACAGGATTCTAGGATCCTATTTCTATGGTGGAACCATCGTATATTGGCAGGGTCTTCAGTCGCCGTATCATAAACAAAGTTCACATTCTGCCTCAAGACTCTTTGTGTCTGTCATGCAACCATGTAAGAAACACAGAGAAACACACAGTACAGAATTTCAGGAGAACTTCACTGGCTGACAGGAAACTGTAGAAGCCATCTTGGCCCGTTGGTACTCTAGAATCTCTGATGTGGCACACCAAACAAATACAAATCAGTAACAATGTAAAAGGTTTTCCTATGGCACAAAGTATAAATCACTGTTTGTAAGCTCTGTGGATAAGAGTTCATGTCCTTTAGCGTGAGCTCAGCTAGCTTGGTGGTGGGGGAAGGTCCGTTATAAAGCTGGGAAGAAAGGTGGTGGTGGGACAGTTCCTTGTTTGCCTCCTCCAGAGCTGAAGGTCAGGAAAAAGACTGCCTTTCTCTTTTTTATGTCTGGGGAGATGCAGCACCATCTTCTCCTTCTCTTCGCAGCCTTTTTGTACAATTGCTTCCTCAGCTTCTCGCTCCACATTTAAAGTGTCCAAAGACTCGCCTATCGTATCAACACGTACAATCACATGCAATAATACACTGGGCAAATAAAAACCATGGGCTAGGGTTAAACATTTATATAGATTTATACATATAAATTCATATACTTTCAGGAATGTTAATCTGTTTTTGTTTTTTTAAGGTACAAAATAACTTCATATGACACAATAATATAAAACGTTTTATTTTAAATGATCAAGTCTCTTCTTTAAAAAAAAATCCATTAATAAAAATAAGTTCTATGTTTTATTTTACAATATATTTAATTTTTGGTCTCTGGCAGCAGGTCCTTTATTTAGTTTGTGGCTGTTTCCATGGTGATAGCTGGATATTAGAATGGGCACTTGGCACAGCCACACTCCAGGGTGATTTCAATCTCCTCGGAGAACGAGCTCCCGTCGGTGCACTTGAAGAACACTTTCCGCCTCCGGCTCTTAGATGGGGCGCAGCAGAGGCCCCCGTCACAGGCACGGGGACACTCCACCCGGGGGATCTTACTGGTGGAGGTGCACGTGTTCATGGGCTGCTGGCGCTTCAGCAGCTCATGCACCGCCTCTCCCTGGCACGTCACATCTAAAAGAGGTCAATGGGTAACTTATTTCACTCTGACATGGACGATTTCAGATTGTATAGCCTATTATTATTATTATGGACCTCTGATAGTCAAGTTTCTGTACGCAGTAGAATGTCCTTACAGAAACAGTTTCTCAATGTTGGAAACCACCTAGGTGTGTGTGTGTCTAATCCTCTCACCGGTGGCACAGGCAGGGCCAGTGTAGCCTGGCTGGCAGTGGCAGGAGGGCTCCCCACTCCCTGTGACCCTACACTCTCCGTGTCTACACTGGTGTCCCCTACAGGCTTGGGGCTCCTCTCTCCTGTCACAGTACTGCCCTGTGTAGCCCTCAGCACACTGACAGCTGTAAGATGATGCCTTAGGCACACACAGCCCATGGATACACCTGAAACAAAGATGTTTACACTTCATGTGAGGAATGGTAATTGATGTGTGTTTAATAATTCATACACATTGAGTACATATTATTAATATTTTATAACATTATTAAACATGAGCAAGTGTAAAAGCATGAGTCCATTTGTATGCTTGTGAATGTACTAAATGTGTTGAGGATGAGGTTCATTATGGATTTTTAGTTATGATTAAAGGCATATGTTGAGGTGTCTTGGATATGTAGCTGTTAGACAGGCCATACCTGCTGCTCTGACAGGGGCAGTCTGATATGTAGCTGTTAGACAGGCCATACCTGCTGCTCTGACTGGGGCAGTCTGATATGTAGCTGTTAGACAGGCCATACCTGCTGCTCTGACTGGGGCAGTCTGATATGTAGCTGTTAGACAGGCCATACCTGCTGCTCTGACAGGGGCAGTCTGATATGTAGCTGTTAGACAGGCCATACCTGCTGCTCTGACAGGGGCAGTCTGATATGTAGCTGTTAGACAGGCCATACCTGCTGCTCTGACAGGGGCAGTCTGATATGTAGCTGTTAGACAGGCCATACCTGCTGCTCTGACAGGGGCAGTCTGATATGTAGCTGTTAGACAGGCCATACCTGCTGCTCTGACAGGGGCAGTCTGATATGTAGCTGTTAGACAGGCCATACCTGCTGCTCTGACAGGGGCAGTCTGATATGTAGCTGTTAGACAGGCCATACCTGCTGCTCTGACAGGGGCAGTCTGATATGTAGCTGTTAGACAGGCCATACCTGCTGCTCTGACAGGGGCAGTCTGATATGTAGCTGTTAGACAGGCCATACCTGCTGCTCTGACAGGGGCAGTCTGATATGTAGCTGTTAGACAGGCCATACCTGCTGCTCTGACAGGGGCAGTCTGATATGTAGCTGTTAGACAGGCCATACCTGCTGCTCTGACAGGGGCAGTCTGATATGTAGCTGTTAGACAGGCCATACCTGCTGCTCTGACAGGGGCAGTCTGATATGTAGCTGTTAGACAGGCCATACCTGCTGCTCTGACTGGGGCAGTCTGATATGTAGCTGTTAGACAGGCCATACCTGCTGCTCTGACAGGGGCAGTCTGATATGTAGCTGTTAGACAGGCCATACCTGCTGCTCTGACAGGGGCAGTCTGATATGTAGCTGTTAGACAGGCCATACCTGCTGCTCTGACAGGGGCAGTCTGATATGTAGCTGTTAGACAGGCCATACCTGCTGCTCTGACAGGGGCAGTCTGATATGTAGCTGTTAGACAGGCCATACCTGCTGCTCTGACAGGGGCAGTCTGATATGTAGCTGTTAGACAGGCCATACCTGCTGCTCTGACAGGGGCAGTCTGATATGTAGCTGTTAGACAGGCCATACCTGCTGCTCTGACAGGGGCAGTCTGATATGTAGCTGTTAGACAGGCCATACCTGCTGCTCTGACAGGGGCAGTCTGATATGTAGCTGTTAGACAGGCCATACCTGCTGCTCTGACAGGGGCAGTCTGATATGTAGCTGTTAGACAGGCCATACCTGCTGCTCTGACAGGGGCAGTCTGATATGTAGCTGTTAGACAGGCCATACCTGCTGCTCTGACAGGGGCAGTCTGATATGTAGCTGTTAGACAGGCCATACCTGCTGCTCTGACAGGGGCAGTCTGATATGTAGCTGTTAGACAGGCCATACCTGCTGCTCTGACAGGGGCAGTCTGATATGTAGCTGTTAGACAGGCCATACCTGCTGCTCTGACAGGGGCAGTCTGATATGTAGCTGTTAGACAGGCCATACCTGCTGCTCTGACAGGGGCAGTCTGATATGTAGCTGTTAGACAGGCCATACCTGCTGCTCTGACAGGGGCAGTCTGATATGTAGCTGTTAGACAGGCCATACCTGCTGCTCTGACAGGGGCAGTCTGATATGTAGCTGTTAGACAGGCCATACCTGCTGCTCTGACAGGGGCAGTCTGATATGTAGCTGTTAGACAGGCCATACCTGCTGCTCTGACAGGGGCAGTCTGATATGTAGCTGTTAGACAGGCCATACCTGCTGCTCTGACAGGGGCAGTCTGATATGTAGCTGTTAGACAGGCCATACCTGCTGCTCTGACAGGGGCAGTCTGATATGTAGCTGTTAGACAGGCCATACCTGCTGCTCTGACAGGGGCAGTCTGATATGTAGCTGTTAGACAGGCCATACCTGCTGCTCTGACAGGGGCAGTCTGATATGTAGCTGTTAGACAGGCCATACCTGCTGCTCTGACAGGGGCAGTCTGATATGTAGCTGTTAGACAGGCCATACCTGCTGCTCTGACAGGGGCAGTCTGATATGTAGCTGTTAGACAGGCCATACCTGCTGCTCTGACAGGGGCAGTCTGATATGTAGCTGTTAGACAGGCCATACCTGCTGCTCTGACAGGGGCAGTCTGATATGTAGCTGTTAGACAGGCCATACCTGCTGCTCTGACAGGGGCAGTCTGATATGTAGCTGTTAGACAGGCCATACCTGCTGCTCTGACAGGGGCAGTCTGATATGTAGCTGTTAGACAGGCCATACCTGCTGCTCTGACAGGGGCAGTCTGATATGTAGCTGTTAGACAGGCCATACCTGCTGCTCTGACAGGGGCAGTCTGATATGTAGCTGTTAGACAGGCCATACCTGCTGCTCTGACAGGGGCAGTCTGATATGTAGCTGTTAGACAGGCCATACCTGCTGCTCTGACAGGGGCAGTCTGATATGTAGCTGTTAGACAGGCCATACCTGCTGCTCTGACTGGGGCTGGGGGCAGTCTGATATGTAGCTGTTAGACAGGCCATACCTGCTGCTCTGACAGGGGCAGTCTGATATGTAGCTGTTAGACAGGCCATACCTGCTGCTCTGACAGGGGCAGTCTGATATGTAGCTGTTAGACAGGCCATACCTGCTGCTCTGACAGGGGCAGTCTGATATGTAGCTGTTAGACAGGCCATACCTGCTGCTCTGACAGGGGCAGTCTGATATGTAGCTGTTAGACAGGCCATACCTGCTGCTCTGACAGGGGCAGTCTGATATGTAGCTGTTAGACAGGCCATACCTGCTGCTCTGACAGGGGCAGTCTGATATGTAGCTGTTAGACAGGCCATACCTGCTGCTCTGACAGGGGCAGTCTGATATGTAGCTGTTAGACAGGCCATACCTGCTGCTCTGACAGGGGCAGTCTGATATGTAGCTGTTAGACAGGCCATACCTGCTGCTCTGACAGGGGCAGTCTGATATGTAGCTGTTAGACAGGCCATACCTGCTGCTCTGACAGGGGCAGTCTGATATGTAGCTGTTAGACAGGCCATACCTGCTGCTCTGACAGGGGCAGTCTGATATGTAGCTGTTAGACAGGCCATACCTGCTGCTCTGACAGGGGCAGTCTGATATGTAGCTGTTAGACAGGCCATACCTGCTGCTCTGACAGGGGCAGTCTGATATGTAGCTGTTAGACAGGCCATACCTGCTGCTCTGACAGGGGCAGTCTGATATGTAGCTGTTAGACAGGCCATACCTGCTGCTCTGACAGGGGCAGTCTGATATGTAGCTGTTAGACAGGCCATACCTGCTGCTCTGACAGGGGCAGTCTGATATGTAGCTGTTAGACAGGCCATACCTGCTGCTCTGACAGGGGCAGTCTGATATGTAGCTGTTAGACAGGCCATACCTGCTGCTCTGACAGGGGCAGTCTGATATGTAGCTGTTAGACAGGCCATACCTGCTGCTCTGACAGGGGCAGTCTGATATGTAGCTGTTAGACAGGCCATACCTGCTGCTCTGACAGGGGCAGTCTGATATGTAGCTGTTAGACAGGCCATACCTGCTGCTCTGACAGGGGCAGTCTGATATGTAGCTGTTAGACAGGCCATACCTGCTGCTCTGACAGGGGCAGTCTGATATGTAGCTGTTAGACAGGCCATACCTGCTGCTCTGACAGGGGCAGTCTGATATGTAGCTGTTAGACAGGCCATACCTGCTGCTCTGACAGGGGCAGTCTGATATGTAGCTGTTAGACAGGCCATACCTGCTGCTCTGACAGGGGCAGTCTGATATGTAGCTGTTAGACAGGCCATACCTGCTGCTCTGACAGGGGCAGTCTGATATGTAGCTGTTAGACAGGCCATACCTGCTGCTCTGACAGGGGCAGTCTGATATGTAGCTGTTAGACAGGCCATACCTGCTGCTCTGACAGGGGCAGTCTGATATGTAGCTGTTAGACAGGCCATACCTGCTGCTCTGACAGGGCAGTCTGATATGTAGCTGTTAGACAGGCCATACCTGCTGCTCTGACAGGGGCAGTCTGATATGTAGCTGTTAGACAGGCCATACCTGCTGCTCTGACAGGGGCAGTCTGATATGTAGCTGTTAGACAGGCCATACCTGCTGCTCTGACAGGGGCAGTCTGATATGTAGCTGTTAGACAGGCCATACCTGCTGCTCTGACAGGGGCAGTCTGATATGTAGCTGTTAGACAGGCCATACCTGCTGCTCTGACAGGGGCAGTCTGATATGTAGCTGTTAGACAGGCCATACCTGCTGCTCTGACAGGGGCAGTCTGATATGTAGCTGTTAGACAGGCCATACCTGCTGCTCTGACAGGGGCAGTCTGATATGTAGCTGTTAGACAGGCCATACCTGCTGCTCTGACAGGGGCAGTCTGATATGTAGCTGTTAGACAGGCCATACCTGCTGCTCTGACAGGGGCAGTCTGATATGTAGCTGTTAGACAGGCCATACCTGCTGCAGTCTGACAGGGGCAGTCTGATAGTCTGTAGCTGTTAGACAGGCCATACCTGCTGCTCTGACAGGGGCAGTCTGATATGTAGCTGTTAGACAGGCCATACCTGCTGCTCTGACAGGGGCAGTCTGATATGTAGCTGTTAGACAGGCCATACCTGCTGCTCTGACAGGGGCAGTCTGATATGTAGCTGTTAGACAGGCCATACCTGCTGCTCTGACAGGGGCAGTCTGATATGTAGCTGTTAGACAGGCCATACCTGCTGCTCTGACAGGGGCAGTCTGATATGTAGCTGTTAGACAGGCCATACCTGCTGCTCTGACAGGGGCAGTCTGATATGTAGCTGTTAGACAGGCCATACCTGCTGCTCTGACAGGGGCAGTCTGATATGTAGCTGTTAGACAGGCCATACCTGCTGCTCTGACAGGGGCAGTCTGATATGTAGCTGTTAGACAGGCCATACCTGCTGCTCTGACAGGGGCAGTCTGATATGTAGCTGTTAGACAGGCCATACCTGCTGCTCTGACAGGGGCAGTCTGATATGTAGCTGTTAGACAGGCCATACCTGCTGCTCTGACAGGGGCAGTCTGATATGTAGCTGTTAGACAGGCCATACCTGCTGCTCTGACAGGGGCAGTCTGATATGTAGCTGTTAGACAGGCCATACCTGCTGCTCTGACAGGGGCAGTCTGATATGTAGCTGTTAGACAGGCCATACCTGCTGCTCTGACAGGGGCAGTCTGATATGTAGCTGTTAGACAGGCCATACCTGCTGCTCTGACAGGGGCAGTCTGATATGTAGCTGTTAGACAGGCCATACCTGCTGCTCTGACAGGGGCAGTCTGATATGTAGCTGTTAGACAGGCCATACCTGCTGCTCTGACAGGGGCAGTCTGATATGTAGCTGTTAGACAGGCCATACCTGCTGCTCTGACAGGGGCAGTCTGATATGTAGCTGTTAGACAGGCCATACCTGCTGCTCTGACAGGGGCAGTCAGTCTGATATGCTCTAGCTGTTAGACAGGCCATACCTGCTGCTCTGACAGGGGCAGTCTGATATGTAGCTGTTAGACAGGCCATACCTGCTGCTCTGACAGGGGCAGTCTGATATGTAGCTGTTAGACAGGCCATACCTGCTGCTCTGACAGGGGCAGTCTGATATGTAGCTGTTAGACAGGCCATACCTGCTGCTCTGACAGGGGCAGTCTGATATGTAGCTGTTAGACAGGCCATACCTGCTGCTCTGACAGGGGCAGTCTGATATGTAGCTGTTAGACAGGCCATACCTGCTGCTCTGACAGGGGCAGTCTGATATGTAGCTGTTAGACAGGCCATACCTGCTGCTCTGACAGGGGCAGTCTGATATGTAGCTGTTAGACAGGCCATACCTGCTGCTCTGACAGGGGCAGTCTGATATGTAGCTGTTAGACAGGCCATACCTGCTGCTCTGACAGGGGCAGTCTGATATGTAGCTGTTAGACAGGCCATACCTGCTGCTCTGACAGGGGCAGTCTGATATGTAGCTGTTAGACAGGCCATACCTGCTGCTCTGACAGGGGCAGTCTGATATGTAGCTGTTAGACAGGCCATACCTGCTGCTCTGACAGGGGCAGTCTGATATGTAGCTGTTAGACAGGCCATACCTGCTGCTCTGACAGGGGCAGTCTGATATGTAGCTGTTAGACAGGCCATACCTGCTGCTCTGACAGGGGCAGTCTGATATGTAGCTGTTAGACAGGCCATACCTGCTGCTCTGACAGGGGCAGTCTGATATGTAGCTGTTAGACAGGCCATACCTGCTGCTCTGACAGGGGCAGTCTGATATGTAGCTGTTAGACAGGCCATACCTGCTGCTCTGACAGGGGCAGTCTGATATGTAGCTGTTAGACAGGCCATACCTGCTGCTCTGACAGGGGCAGTCTGATATGTAGCTGTTAGACAGGCCATACCTGCTGCTCTGACAGGGGCAGTCTGATATGTAGCTGTTAGACAGGCCATACCTGCTGCTCTGACAGGGGCAGTCTGATATGTAGCTGTTAGACAGGCCATACCTGCTGCTCTGACAGGGGCAGTCTGATATGTAGCTGTTAGACAGGCCATACCTGCTGCTCTGACAGGGGCAGTCTGATATGTAGCTGTTAGACAGGCCATACCTGCTGCTCTGACAGGGGCAGTCTGATATGTAGCTGTTAGACAGGCCATACCTGCTGCTCTGACAGGGGCAGTCTGATATGTAGCTGTTAGACAGGCCATACCTGCTGCTCTGACAGGGGCAGTCTGATATGTAGCTGTTAGACAGGCCATACCTGCTGCTCTGACAGGGGCAGTCTGATATGTAGCTGTTAGACAGGCCATACCTGCTGCTCTGACAGGGGCAGTCTGATATGTAGCTGTTAGACAGGCCATACCTGCTGCTCTGACAGGGGCAGTCTGATATGTAGCTGTTAGACAGGCCATACCTGCTGCTCTGACAGGGGCAGTCTGATATGTAGCTGTTAGACAGGCCATACCTGCTGCTCTGACAGGGGCAGTCTGATATGTAGCTGTTAGACAGGCCATACCTGCTGCTCTGACAGGGGCAGTCTGATATGTAGCTGTTAGACAGGCCATACCTGCTGCTCTGACAGGGGCAGTCTGATATGTAGCTGTTAGACAGGCCATACCTGCTGCTCTGACAGGGGCAGTCTGATATGTAGCTGTTAGACAGGCCATACCTGCTGCTCTGACAGGGGCAGTCAGGGGCAGTCTGATATGTAGCTGTTAGACAGGCCATACCTGCTGCTCTGACAGGGGCAGTCTGATATGTAGCTGTTAGACAGGCCATACCTGCTGCTCTGACAGGGGCAGTCTGATATGTAGCTGTTACCTGCTGCTCTGACAGGGGCCATACAGGCATACCTGCTGCTCTGACAGGGGCAGTCTGATATGTAGCTGTTAGACAGGCCATACCTGCTGCTCTGACAGGGGCAGTCTGATATGTAGCTGTTAGACAGGCCATACCTGCTGCTCTGACAGGGGCAGTCTGATATGTAGCTGTTAGACAGGCCATACCTGCTGCTCTGACAGGGGCAGTCTGATATGTAGCTGTTAGACAGGCCATACCTGCTGCTCTGACAGGGGCAGTCTGATATGTAGCTGTTAGACAGGCCATACCTGCTGCTCTGACAGGGGCAGTCTGATATGTAGCTGTTAGACAGGCCATACCTGCTGCTCTGACAGGGGCAGTCTGATATGTAGCTGTTA
The DNA here is from genome assembly GCF_034236695.1 of Oncorhynchus nerka. Taxonomy (NCBI): domain Eukaryota; kingdom Metazoa; phylum Chordata; class Actinopteri; order Salmoniformes; family Salmonidae; genus Oncorhynchus; species Oncorhynchus nerka. The sequence goes on from NC_088400.1 coordinate 28,013,262, forward strand.
GACAGGCCATACCTGCTGCTCTGACAGGGGCAGTCTGATATGTAGCTGTTAGACAGGCCATACCTGCTGCTCTGACAGGGGCAGTCTGATATGTAGCTGTTAGACAGGCCATACCTGCTGCTCTGACAGGGGCAGTCTGATATGTAGCTGTTAGACAGGCCATACCTGCTGCTCTGACAGGGGCAGTCTGATATGTAGCTGTTAGACAGGCCATACCTGCTGCTCTGACAGGGGCAGTCTGATATGTAGCTGTTAGACAGGCCATACCTGCTGCTCTGACAGGGGCAGTCTGATATGTAGCTGTTAGACAGGCCATACCTGCTGCTCTGACAGGGGCAGTCTGATATGTAGCTGTTAGACAGGCCATACCTGCTGCTCTGACAGGGGCAGTCTGATATGTAGCTGTTAGACAGGCCATACCTGCTGCTCTGACAGGGGCAGTCTGATATGTAGCTGTTAGACAGGCCATACCTGCTGCTCTGACAGGGGCAGTCTGATATGTAGCTGTTAGACAGGCCATACCTGCTGCTCTGACAGGGGCAGTCTGATATGTAGCTGTTAGACAGGCCATACCTGCTGCTCTGACAGGGGCAGTCTGATATGTAGCTGTTAGACAGGCCATACCTGCTGCTCTGACAGGGGCAGTCTGATATGTAGCTGTTAGACAGGCCATACCTGCTGCTCTGACAGGGGCAGTCTGATATGTAGCTGTTAGACAGGCCATACCTGCTGCTCTGACAGGGGCAGTCTGATATGTAGCTGTTAGACAGGCCATACCTGCTGCTCTGACAGGGGCAGTCTGATATGTAGCTGTTAGACAGGCCATACCTGCTGCTCTGACAGGGGCAGTCTGATATGTAGCTGTTAGACAGGCCATACCTGCTGCTCTGACAGGGGCAGTCTGATATGTAGCTGTTAGACAGGCCATACCTGCTGCTCTGACAGGGGCAGTCTGATATGTAGCTGTTAGGACAGGCCACCTGCTGCTCTGACAGGGGCAGTCTGATATGTAGCTGTTAGACAGGCCATACCTGCTGCTCTGACAGGGGCAGTCTGATATGTAGCTGTTAGACAGGCCATACCTGCTGCTCTGACAGGGGCAGTCTGATATGTAGCTGTTAGACAGGCCATACCTGCTGCTCTGACAGGGGCAGTCTGATATGTAGCTGTTAGACAGGCCATACCTGCTGCTCTGACAGGGGCAGTCTGATATGTAGCTGTTAGACAGGCCATACCTGCTGCTCTGACAGGGGCAGTCTGATATGTAGCTGTTAGACAGGCCATACCTGCTGCTCTGACAGGGGCAGTCTGATATGTAGCTGTTAGACAGGCCATACCTGCTGCTCTGACAGGGGCAGTCTGATATGTAGCTGTTAGACAGGCCATACCTGCTGCTCTGACAGGGGCAGTCTGATATGTAGCTGTTAGACAGGCCATACCTGCTGCTCTGACAGGGGCAGTCTGATATGTAGCTGTTAGACAGGCCATACCTGCTGCTCTGACAGGGGCAGTCTGATATGTAGCTGTTAGACAGGCCATACCTGCTGCTCTGACTGGGGCAGTCTGATATGTAGCTGTTAGACAGGCCATACCTGCTGCTCTGACAGGGGCAGTCTGATATGTAGCTGTTAGACAGGCCATACCTGCTGCTCTGACAGGGGCAGTCTGATATGTAGCTGTTAGACAGGCCATACCTGCTGCTCTGACAGGGGCAGTCTGATATGTAGCTGTTAGACAGGCCATACCTGCTGCTCTGACAGGGGCAGTCTGATATGTAGCTGTTAGACAGGCCATACCTGCTGCTCTGACAGGGGCAGTCTGATATGTAGCTGTTAGACAGGCCATACCTGCTGCTCTGACAGGGGCAGTCTGATATGTAGCTGTTAGACAGGCCATACCTGCTGCTCTGACAGGGGCAGTCTGATATGTAGCTGTTAGACAGGCCATACCTGCTGCTCTGACAGGGGCAGTCTGATATGTAGCTGTTAGACAGGCCATACCTGCTGCTCTGACAGGGGCAGTCTGATATGTAGCTGTTAGACAGGCCATACCTGCTGCTCTGACAGGGGCAGTCTGATATGTAGCTGTTAGACAGGCCATACCTGCTGCTCTGACAGGGCAGTCTGATATGTAGCTGTTAGACAGGCCATACCTGCTGCTCTGACAGGGGCAGTCTGATATGTAGCTGTTAGACAGGCCATACCTGCTGCTCTGACAGGGGCAGTCTGATATGTAGCTGTTAGACAGGCCATACCTGCTGCTCTGACAGGGGCAGTCTGATATGTAGCTGTTAGACAGGCCATACCTGCTGCTCTGACTGGGGCAGTCTGATATGTAGCTGTTAGACAGGCCATACCTGCTGCTCTGACAGGGGCAGTCTGATATGTAGCTGTTAGACAGGCCATACCTGCTGCTCTGACAGGGGCAGTCTGATATGTAGCTGTTAGACAGGCCATACCTGCTGCTCTGACAGGGGCAGTCTGATATGTAGCTGTTAGACAGGCCATACCTGCTGCTCTGACAGGGGCAGTCTGATATGTAGCTGTTAGACAGGCCATACCTGCTGCTATGACTGGGGCAGTCTGATATGTAGCTGTTAGACAGGCCATACCTGCTGCTCTGACAGGGGCAGTCTGATATGTAGCTGTTAGACAGGCCATACCTGCTGCTCTGACAGGGGCAGTCTGATATGTAGCTGTTAGACAGGCCATACCTGCTGCTCTGACAGGGGCAGTCTGATATGTAGCTGTTAGACAGGCCATACCTGCTGCTCTGACAGGGGCAGTCTGATATGTAGCTGTTAGACAGGCCATACCTGCTGCTCTGACAGGGGCAGTCTGATATGTAGCTGTTAGACAGGCCATACCTGCTGCTCTGACTGGGGCAGTCTGATATGTAGCTGTTAGACAGGTCATACCTGCTGCTCTGACAGGGGCTGGGGGCAGTCTGATATGTAGCTGTTAGACAGGCCATACCTGCTGCTCTGACTGGGGCAGTCTGATATGTAGCTGTTAGACAGGCCATACCTGCTGCTCTGACAGGGGCAGTCTGATATGTAGCTGTTAGACAGGCCATACCTGCTGCTCTGACAGGGGCAGTCTGATATGTAGCTGTTAGACAGGCCATACCTGCTGCTCTGACTGGGGCAGTCTGATATGTAGCCGTTAGACAGGCCATACCTGCTGCTCTGACTGGGGCTGGGGGCAGTCTGATATGTAGCTGTTAGACAGGCCATACCTGCTGCTCTGACAGGGGCAGTCTGATATGTAGCTGTTAGACAGGCCATACCTGCTGCTCTGACAGGGGCAGTCTGATATGTAGCTGTTAGACAGGCCATACCTGCTGCTCTGACTGGGGCAGTCTGATATGTAGCTGTTAGACAGGCCATACCTGCTGCTCTGACAGGGGCAGTCTGATATGTAGCTGTTAGACAGGCCATACCTGCTGCTCTGACAGGGGCAGTCTGATATGTAGCTGTTAGACAGGCCATACCTGCTGCTCTGACAGGGGCTGGGGGCAGTCTGATATGTAGCTGTTAGACAGGCCATACCTGCTGCTCTGACAGGGGCAGTCTGATATGTAGCTGTTAGACAGGCCATACCTGCTGCTCTGACAGGGGCAGTCTGATATGTAGCTGTTAGACAGGCCATACCTGCTGCTCTGACTGGGGCAGTCTGATATGTAGCTGTTAGACAGGCCATACCTGCTGCTCTGACAGGGGCTGGGGGCAGTCTGATATGATGCTGTTAGACAGGCCATACCTGCTGCTCTGACAGGGACTGGGGGCAGTCTTCTGATCACAGAGGGATCCGCTGCGGCTGGGTGGGCACTCGCAGGACACACCTGTCTCCCCCCTCTGTCTGCAGGCGCCTTGGGCACACACACTGCAGGAGTGGCAGCCTGGCAGGATGCCTTCCCCCCTGCGTGGCGCTGCCCCCAGATCCTGGAGCTCTCCGTTGATCCTGACATTGTGGATGCAGCCGTTGAAGGCCTGGGGGCTGCGGTCGGGACCTGAACGCAGGCCTGATGCCACCACCGCTAAGGGTATACCTGGAGGGGAGGAGGGGAGGGATGGAAGAAAGAGGGGGTATTATCATTCTGACATTCTGGTTTGTTGACCTGACATTTCATCGGTACATCAGTTTCAATGTGTAAAGAAAATATCTGTAGGTATGCACAGTGCAAATTGTTCTGTGTGTTTCTAAGGAGTAATGGGTCCTTTCAGGTATGTGTGCTATATGTGTCTCTGTTTACCTCCTATGTAGAGCTGTGTGCTGTGGTCCAAAGAAGGCTGGCGGGGAAGCTTGCCCAGACTCTTGGGGGATCCCTTGTCCACCACCAGGCTCAGAGAGTGGTTCTGAATCAGGAGCTCCACCGTGTGAAATAGACCATCATTCACAGACTCAACACTGTTGAGAAAGAGAGACACAGAGAGAGAGAGACACACAGAGAGAGACAGAGATAGATAGACAGACAGAGAGACAGACAGAGAAAGAGAGATAGATAGAGACAGAGACAAACAGAGACAGAGAGAGAGACACAAAGAGACAGACAGAGAGAAAGAGAGAGAGAGACAGACAGAGAAAGAGAGATAGATAGAGACAGAGACAGACAGAGACAGAGACAGACACAGAAAGAGAGACAAAGAAAGAGAGAGACAGAGAGAGATAGAGACAGAGATAGATAGAGACAGAGAGAGAGAGAGAGAGAGACAGACAGACAGACAGACAGACAGACAGACAGACAGACAGACAGACAGACAGACAGACAGACAGACAGACAGACAGACAGACAGACAGACAGACAGACAGACAGACAGACAGACAGATAGATAGATAGATAGATAGATAGATAGATAGATAGATAGATCGAGACAGACAGAGACAGAGAGAGACAGAGAGAGACAAAGAGAGAGAGAGACACAGAGAGAGACACAGACAGAGACAGAGACAGAGACAGACAGACAGACAGACAGACAGACAGACAGACAGACAGACAGACAGACAGACAGACAGACAGACAGACAGACAGACAGACAGACAGACAGACAGACAGACAGACAGACAGAGAGAGACAGACAGATAGACAGAGACAGAAAGAGAGATAGATAGAGACAGAGACAGAGAGAGAGAGAGAGAACCTTAAATGATAAAATATACAGACTACAAATTCCAATTGGCTATGCACACCCTAATTGAGAAACAAACAACCCATAACAAATGCAAAGTCTTAGATACATTGTAGTAATATAGGAGTTCTTATAAACTCAGCAAAAAAAGAAACGTCCCTTTTTCAGGACCCTGTTCAAAGATAATTCGTAAAAGTCCAAATAACTTCACAGATCTTCATTGTAAAGGGTTTAAACACGGTTTCCCATGCTTGTTCAATGAACCATAAACAACTAATGAACATGCACCTGTGGAATGGTCGTTAAGACACTAACAGCTTACAGACGGTAGGCAATTAAGGTCACAGTGATGAAAACTTAGGACACTAAAGAGGCCTTTCTACCGTCTCTGAAAAACACCAAAAGAAAGATGCCCAGGCCTGCTGCAAGGAGGCATGAGAACAGCAGATGTGGCCAGGGCAATAAATTGCAATGTCCGTACTGTGAGATGCCTAAGTCAGCGCTACAGGGAGACAGGACAGACAGCTGATTGTCCTCGCAGTGGCAGACCACATGTAACAACACCTGTACATCCGAACATCACACCTGCGGGACACGTACAGGATGGCAACAACAACTGCCTGAGTTATACCAGGAACACACAATCCCTCCATCAGAGCTCAGACTGTCCACAATAGGCTGAGAGAGGCTGGACTGAGGGCTTGTAGGCCTGTTGTAAGGCAGGTCCACACCAGACATCACCGGCAACAACGTTGCCTATGGGCACAAACCCACCTTCGCTGGACCAGACAGGACTGGAAAAAAGTGCTCTTCACTGACGAGTCGCGGTTTTGTCTCACCGGTGATGATGGTCGAATTCGCGTTTATCTTCAAAGGAATGAGCGTTACACCGAGGCCTGTACTCTGGAGCGAGTTCGATTTGGAGGTGGAGGGTCAGTCATGGTCTGGGGCGGTGTGTCACAGTATCATCGGACTGAGCTTGTTGTCATTGCAGGCAATCTCAACACTGTGCGTTACAGGGAAGACATCCTCCTCCCTCATGTGGTACCCTTCCTGCAGGCTCATCCTGACATGACTCTCCAGCATGACAATGCCACCAGCCATACTGCTCGTTCTGTGCGTGATTTCCTGCAAGACAGGAATGTCAGTGTTCTGCCGTTGCCAGCGAAGAGCCCGGATCTCAATCCCATTGAGCATGTTTGGGACCTGTTGGATCTGAGGGTGAGGGCTAGTGCCATTCCCCCCAGAAATGTCCGGGAACTTGCAGGTGCCTTGGTGGAAGAGTGGGGTAACATCTCACAGCAAGAACTGGCAAATCTGAGTCCATGAGGACAGTGCTATTTAAATGTTTTAAATGTTATTGTTCCCCAATAGCTGTCCCTCAACCATTCGCGACACCAGCTGCAGTAGTTAATGCAGCCGGTGGCCACACCAGATACTGATTGTTACTTTTGATTTTGACCCCCCCTTTGTTCAGGGACACATTATTCCATTTCTGTTCGTCACATGTCTGTGGAACTTGTTCAGTTTATGTCTCAGTTGTTGAATCTGGTTATGTTCATACAAATATTTACACATAAGTTTGCTGAAAACGAATGCAGTTGACAGTGAGAGGACGTTTCTTTTTCTGCATGTGATGACTCCACTCTGGCCCTGTGAACAATAGCAGCACTCTAGAATTAGCCTCGTTGCGAACCAGACTTCCTTAATACAGGAAGGCGTGACAACGACATGATTTTGGAGGCATGGTAACGCGAGGCCAGTGTGTGTCCTCCGGAGAAAGATTGCCTTCCACACTACTCATGTTTGAACCATTTCAGGACACTCTGTCTCATCACACTGAGCACCCAAAACCCTCTCCAAACCAGAAAACTTCTACTGGAATAGCAAGCAATGATGCTGTTGGCTTCTGGCTGAGTCAATATATTTTGTCCTGGGGGTACATGAGTCCTTTTCACAATGATAATTGCTCCAGCTTCCATACTGACTCACTAGTTTACTGGCTGACTGCTGGGTACAGAACAGGCTGTACTGCCTCTGGGCTCTGGGCCTGCCTAGTTACTGAGAGAGAGAGAGAGAGAGAGAGAAAGAGAGAGAGAGAGAGAGAGAGAGAGAGAGAGAGAGAGAGAGTGAGAGTGAGAGTGAGAGAGAGAGAACCTTAAATGATCAAATATACAGACCACAAATTCCAATTGGCTATGCACACCCTAATTGACAAACAAGCAAACCATAACAAATGCAAAGTCTTCTCATGCTTTGTTGACTTCAAAAAAGCATTTGACTCAATTTGGCATGAGGGTCTGCTAAACACATTGATGGAAAGTGGTCTTGGGGTAAAAACATACAACATTATACAAACCATGTACACAATCATGCACACAAAGTGTGCAGTACAAATTGGCAAAAAACACACATTTCACATGGGGTGAGACAGGGATGCAGCTTAAGCCCCAACGAATTGGGGAGGACACTGGAACAGTCCTGGTCTCAGCCTACTAGAATCTAAAGTCAAATGTCTACTGTTTGCTGATGATCTGGTGCTTCTGTCCCCAACCAAGGAGGGCTTATAGCAGCACCTAGATCTTCTGCACAGATTCTGTCAGACCTGGGCCCTGACAGTACATCTCAGTAAGACTAAAATAATGGTGTTTCAAAAAAGGTCCAGTTGCCACGACCACAAATACAAATTCCATCTAGACACTGTTGCCCTAGAGCACACAAACATCTATACATACCTTGGCCTAAGCATCAACGCCACAGGTAACTTCCACAAAGCTGTGAACGAGCTGAGAGACAAGGCAAGGGCCTTCTATGCCATCAAAAGGAACATAAAACTTGACATACCAATGAGGATCTGGCTAAAAATAATTGAATCAGTTACAGAACCCATTGCCCTTCATGATTGTGAGGTCTGGGGTCAGCTCACCAACCAAGAATTCACAAAATGGGGCAAATACCAAATTGAGACTCTGCATGCAGAATTCTGCCAAAATATCCTCAGTGTACAACGTAAAACACCAAATAATGCATGCAGAGCAGAATTAGGCCGATACCCGCTAATGATCAATATCCAGAAAACAGCTGTTCAACCACCTAAAAAGAAGCGATTCCTAAACCTTCCATAACAAAGCCATCACCTACAGAGCGATGAACCCGGAGAAGAGCCCCCTAAGCAAGCTGGTTCTGGGGCTCTGTTCACAAACACAAACAGACCCCACAGACTCAGTGAGCATAGCCTTGCTATTGAGAAAGGCCGCTGAAGGCAAACCTGGCTCTCAAGAGAAGACAGGCTATGTGCATACTGCCCACAAAATGAGGTGGAGACTGAGCTGCATTTCCTAACCTCCTGCCAAATGTATGACCATACTAGAGACACATATTTCCCTCAGATTACACAGGCCCACAAAGAATGAGAAAAAAAATCTAATTTTGATAAACTCGCATATCTATTGGGTGAAATACCAGTGTGCCATCACAGCAATACGATTTGTGACCGGCTGCCACAACAAAAGTGCCACCAGTGAAGAACAAACACCATTGTAAATATATCCTATATTTATGTTTATTTATTTTCCCTTTTGTACTTGAACTTTTTGCACATCATTACAACACTGTATATACAGTTGAAGTCAGACGTTTACATACACCTTAGCCAAATACATTTAAACTCAGTTTTTCACAATTCCTGAATTTTAATCCTAGTAAAAATTCCCTGTCTTAGGTCAGTTAGGATCACCACTTTATTTTAAGAATGTGAAATGTCAGAATAATAGCAGAGAGAATTATTTATTTCAGCGTTTGTTTCTTTCATCACATTCCCAGTGGATCCGAAGTTTACATACACTCAATTAGTACTTGGTAGCATTGCCTTTAAATGGTTTAACTTGGGTAAAACATTTCAGGTAGCCTTCCACAAGCTTCTCACAATAAGTAGGGGGAATTTTGGCCCATTCCTCCTGACAGAGCTGGTGTGACTGAGTCAGGTTTGTAGGCCTCCTTGCTCGCACACACTTTCTCAGATCTTCCCACAAATTTTCTGTAGGATTAAGGTCAGGGCTTTGTGATGGCCACTCCAATACCTTGACTTTGTTGTCCTTAAGCCATCTTGCCACAACTTTGGAATTATGCTTGGGGTCATTATCCATTTGGAAGACCCATTTGCAACCAAGCTTTAACTTCCTCTGATGTCTTGAGATGTTGCTTCAATATATCCACATAATTTTTCTACCTTATGATGCCATCTATTTTGTGAAGTGCACCTGTCCCTCCTGCAGCAAAGCACCCTGTCACGGCTGTTGAAGGAGGAGGACCAAGGTGCAGCGTGGTAAGCGTACATTTTACTTTATTTAAGAAATGACGCCGACAAACCAATAAACAATACAAAACAAACCGTGAAGCTTAAGGCTATGTGCCATCAAACAAAATTAACTTCCCACAAACACAGGTGGGAAAAAAGGGTACCTAAGTATGGTTCCCAATCAGAGACAATGAAAGACAGCTGTCCCCGATTGAGAACCCTACCCGGCCAAAACATAGAAACACAGAACATAGAATGCCCACCCCAACTCACACCCTGACCAAACCAAAATAGAGACATAAAAAGGATCTCTAAGGTCAGGGCATGACACACCCCCACAACATGATGCTGCCACCCCCGTACTTCACGGTTGGGATGGTGTTCTTCGGCTTGCAAGTCCCCCCCTTTTACTCCAAACATAACGATGGTCATTATGGCCAAACAGTTCTATTTTTGTTTCATCAGACCAGAGAACATTTCTCCAAAAAGTACGATCTTTGTCCCCATGTGTAGTTACAAACCATGGTCTGTCTTTTTTATGGCGGTTTTGGAGCAGTGGCTTTTTCCTTGCTGAGCGGCCTTTCAAGTTATGTTGATATAGGACTCGTTTTAGTGTGGATATAGATACTTTTGTACCTGTTTCCTCCAGCATCTTCACAAGGTCCTTTGCTGTTGTTCTGGGATTGATACACACTTTTCGCGTCAAAGTACGTTCATCTCTAGGAGACAGAACGCGTCTCCTTCCTGAGCGGTATGACGGCTGCGTGGTCTCATAGTGTTTATACTTCCGTACTCTTGTTTGTGCAGATGAACATGGTACCTTCAGGCATTTGGAAATTGCTCCGAAGGATCTGAGGTCTTGGCTGATTTCTTATGATTTTCCCATGATGTCAAGCAAAGAGGCACTGAGTTTGAAGGTAGGCCTTGAAATACATCCACAGGTACACCTCCAATTTACTCCAATTATGTCAATTATCCTATCAGAAGCTTCAAAAGCCATGACATCATTTTCTGGAATTTTCCAAGATGTTGAAAGGCACAGTCAATTTAGTGTATGTCAACTTCTGACCCACTGGAATTGTGATACAGTGACTTATAGGTGAAATAATCTGTCTGTAAACAATTGTTGGAAAAATGACTTGTGTCATGCACAAAGTAGATGTCCTAACCGACGTGCCAAAACTATAGTTTGTTAACAAGACATTTATGGAGTGGTTGAAAAACGAGTTTTAATGACTCCAACTTAAGTGTATGTAAACTTGATCTATTTCACTTGCTTTGGCAATGTAAACATGAGAGAGAGAGAGAATAAAGAAATACATAATATATTGGGTCTGGGTGGTGAAATTGAGTGCAGCTCAAAACTAGCTCTTTCTATCCTTACCGCTATTGGGTTGTGGTCTTATCCAAAAACAGCATGCCAATCAGGCAAGTTTAGCAAGGCTCTCCCCAACTGCAGCTCTCCTATTGGCTGATTGTTAAAAACGTTTGATTGACAGTTCCTACAGTGGTTCAATGACTGTATTATTACATTAATAGCCAGTAAAAAAAAATCTTAAAATCATATTAATTAAAGCATTTTTACAAAAAATTATATATTTTTTCTTCTCAAAAGTAGTGCACTTATTAGCCTTTACTCATTCTGTATTAGAGCGGTCCGACACAGCTGAACCACACCCTCTGTCCCGTCACATCTGCGAAGTAATCACTGCATCATGTGTGGTTTGCATTATGGGCGTGTAATTACATTCCAATCTGAAAACAGGCCTTTTGCAGCCAACCAGTTTTTTTTTTACCTTGGCAAGTCAGTTAAGAACAAATTCTTATTTACAATGACGGCCTACTCCGGCCAAACCATAACCCGGACTACGCTGGGCCAATTGTGCGCTCCCCTATGGGACTCCCCAATCACGACCGCTTGTGATACAGCCTGGAATCAAACCAGGGTCTGTAGTTACACCTCTAGCTGTGCCACTTGGGAGCCCGCTTCTGCTTCTATTTAATACATAAATACCACCATGGAAGTCTGGCTTTATTACACTTCAATGCCATTGTCACCCAGTGTCTCTGATTTTGACAGCCGTCATTCGTTACTGGCAATCTGAAAGCCCACATGCACATCCTGGCTAAGGGGGAGTAGCAGGGAAAAGGATTTGGGGAAGAAAATCGAGAGTTCCCATCTTGCTATGATACCATATGACCACAGAGGGGTAGCAGAGGTCCAGTCTAAAAAGGTGAACCGTGTAGCTCAGCCCTCCAACCTTTGCCAATTTTGGGCAGTTTTGACAATCTGAAGTTTTCCAGAGGCAATATTTTTCGATGGGGATGTGGTGTCTTTGATGTGTGCCCAGCCTGCGTATTAGCTTATACCAGCCCATTATGGAATTCAATAAAAGCGAACAGAAAGAATTGGCAGATTTCAGCAGCACCCTGCAAGTCGACTGAGGGAAGTACATAAAACGCTCCATCTTCCTCTCTTTATCAAACCACATTTTAAATAACACAAACTTACTGGTTGCCTTAATCAGAGAAAGACATATTGAACCAGCTACCCTGTAGACCCTATTTACATTTCAAAATGTAACTACCCAGCGCTGTCAATTGCTTACAATATAGACTTGTTTAAATGTACGTTTTGCAGATAACCAACAAAGTTCCAGATTGCAGCTGTAAGGGAACCTAGGTTTCCTTAGAAGCACACGGGCGAACTACAAGCTTGTTTAGTGTATGGGGTCTAAGGAATGGGGGGAGGGAGGGAGGGGGGGGGGGGTTGTTGCCTGATAGCTCCTCTTAGGGTTAGCTAGGTCTAACAGTACTACCTAAACCATCTTAATGGGTCTGGGTCTGTTCTGTCTGGGTCTGTCAAGATCGGTTCTGTCTGGATCTGTTCTGTCTTTGTCTGTTCTGTCTAGATCTGTTCTGTCTGGATCTGTTCTGTCTGGGTCTGTTCTGTCTGGGTCTGTCTAGATCTGTTCTGTCTGGATCTGTTCTGTCTGGGTCTATCTAGATCTGTTCTGTCTGTGTCTGTCTAGATCTGTTTTGTCTGGATCTGTTTTGTCTGGGTCTGTCTAGATCTGTTTTGTCTGGATCTGTTCTGTCTGGGTCTATCTAGACCTGTTCTGTCTGGGTCTGTCTAGATCTGTTCTGTCTGGATATGTTTTGTCTGGGTCTGTTCTGTCTGGGTATGTCTGCATCTGTTCTGTCTGGATATGTTCCCTCTGGGTATGTCTGCATCTGTTCTGTCTGGATATGTTTTGTCTGGGTCTGTTCTGTCTGTGTCAATCTGTGTCTGCTCTGCCTGTGTCTATCTGGATCTGTTCTGTCTGGGTCTGTCTAGATCTGTTCTGTCTGGATCTGTTCTGTCTGGGTCTGTCTAGATCTTTTCTGTCTGTATCTGTTCTGTCTGGGTCTATTTGGATCTGTTCTGTCTGGATCTGTCTAGATCTGTTCTGTCTGGATCTGTTCTGTCTGGGTCTGTCTAGATCTGTTTTGTCTGGATCTGTTCTGTCTGGATCTGTTCTTTCTGGGTCTATCTGGATCTGTTCTGTCTGGGTCTGTTCTGCTGGGTCTGTTCTGTCTGGGCCCATCTGGATCTGTTCTGTCTGGATCTGTTCTGTCTAGGTCTATCTAGATCTGTTCTGTCTGGATCTGTTCTGTCTGGATCTGTTCTGTCTAGATCTGTTCTATGTGGATCTGTTCTGTCTGGGTCTGTTCTATCTGGATCTGTTCTGTCTGGGTCTATCTGGATCTGTTCTGTCTGGATCTGTTCTATCTGGATCTGTTCTGTCTGGGTCTATCTGGATCTGTTCTGTCTGGGTATATCTGGATCTGTTCTCTGGGTATATCTGTATCTGTTCTGTCTGGGTCTATCTGCATCTGGTCTGTCTGGGTCTATCTGGATCTGTTCTGTCTGGGTCTATCTGGATCTGTTCTGTCTGGGTATATCTGGATCTGTTCTGTCTGGGTATATCTGTATCTGTTCCGTCTGGATCTGTTCTGTCTGTGTCTGTCTAGATCTGTTCTAACTGGATCTGTTCTGTCTGGATCTGTTCTATCTGGATCTGTTCTGTCTGGATCTGTTCTATCTGGATCTGCTCTGTCTGGGTCTATCTGGATCTGTTTTGTCTGGATCTATCTGGATCTGTTCTGTCTGGATCTGTTCTGTCTAGATCTGTTCTGTCTGGATCTGTTCTGTCTAGATCTGTTCTGTCTGGATCTGTTCTGTCTAGATCTGTTCTGTCTGGGTCTGTTCTATCTGGATCTGTTCTGTCTGGATCTGTTCTGTCTGGATCTGTTCTGTCTGGATCTGTTCTGTCTGGGTCTGTTCTATCTGGATCTGTTCTGTCTGGATCTGTTCTGTCTGGATCTGTTCTGTCTGGGTTTGTTCTGTCTGGGTCTGTTCTGTCTGGGTCTGTTCTGTCTGGGCCCATCTGGATCTGTTCTGTCTGGGTCTATCTGGATCTGTTCTGTCTGGATCTGTTCTGTCTGGATCTGTTCTGTCTAGATCTGTTCTATCTGGATCTGTTCTGTCTGGGTCTATCTGGATCTGTTCTGTCTGGGTATATCTGGATCTGTTCTGTCTGGGTCTATCTGTATCTGTTCCGGCTGGATCTGTTCTGTCTGTGTCTGTCTGGATCTGTTCTAACTGGATCTGTTCTGTCTGGGTCTATCTGGATCTGTTCTGTCTGGGTATATCTGGATCTGTTCTGTCTGGGTCTATCTGTATCTGTTCCGTCTGGATCTGTTCTGTCTGTGTCTGTCTGGATCTGTTCTAACTGGATCTGTTCTGTCTGGATCTGTTCTATCTGGATCTGTTCTGTCTGGATCTGTTCTATCTGGATCTGCTCTGTCTGGATCTGTTCTGTCTGGATCTGTTCTATCTGGATCTGCTCTGTCTGGATCTATCTGGATCTGTTCTGTCTGTGTTTGTCTGGATCTGTTCTAACTGGATCTGTTCTGTCTGGATCTGTTCTGTCTAGATCTATTCTGTCTGGATCTGTTCTGTCTAGATCTGTTCTATCTGGGTCTGTTCTATCTGGGTCTGTTCTATCTGGATCTGTTCTGTCTGGGTCTATCTGGATCTGTTCTGTCTGGATCTGTTCTGTCTGGATCTGTTCTGTCTAGATCTGTTCTATCTGGATCTGTTCTGTCTGGGTCTACCTGGATCTGTTCTGTCTGGGTCTGTCTAGATCTGTTCTGTCTGGGTCTATCTGGATCTGTTCTGTCCGGATCTGTTCTATCTGGATCTGTTCTGTCTGTGTCTATCTGGATCTGTTCTGTCTGGATCTATATGAATCTGTTCTGTCTGGATCTGTTCTGTATGGATCTGTTCTGTCTAGATCTGTTCTGTCTGGATCTGTTCTGTCTGTGTCTATCTGGATCTGTTCTGTCTGGATCTATCTGAATCTGTTCTGTCTGGATCTGTTCTGTATGGATCTGTTCTGTCTAGATCTGTTCTGTCTAGATCTGTGTCTGTCTGGATCTGTTCTATCTGGATCTGTTCTGTCTGGGTCTATCTGGATCTGTTCTGTCTGGGTCTATCTGTATCTGTTCCATCTGGATCTGTTCTGTCTGTGTCTGTCTGGATCTGTTCTATCTGGATCTGTTCTGTCTGGATCTGTTCTGTCTGGGTCTGTTCTATCTGGATCTGTTCTGTCTGGATCTGTTCTGTCTGGATCTGTTCTGTCTGGATCTGTTCTGTCTAGATCTGTTCTATCTGGATCTGTTCTGTCTGGGTATATCTAGATCTGTTCTGTCTGGATCTGTTCGGTCTGGATCTGTTCTGTCTAGATCTGTTCTATGTGGATCTGTTCTGTCTGGGTCTGTTCTATCTGGATCTGTTCTGTCTGGGTCTATCTGGATCTGTTCTGTCTGGATCTGTTCTGTCTGGATCTGTTCTGTCTAGATCTGTTCTATCTGGGTTTGTTCTGTCTGGGTCTGTTCTGTCTGGGTCTGTTCTGTCTGGGTCTGTTCTGTCTGGGCCCATCTGGATATGTTCTGTCTGGGTCTATCTAGATCTGTTCTGTCTGGATCTGTTCGGTCTGGATCTGTTCTGTCTAGATCTGTTCTATGTGGATCTGTTCTGTCTGGGTCTGTTCTATCTGGATCTGTTCTGTCTGGGTCTATCTGGATCTGTTCTGTCTGGATCTGTTCTGTCTGGATCTGTTCTGTCTAGATCTGTTCTATCTGGATCTGTTCTGTCTGGGTCTACCTGGATCTGTTCTGTCTGGGTATATCTGGATCTGTTCTGTCTGGGTCTATCTGTATCTGTTCCGTCTGGATCTGTTCTGTCTGTGTCTGTCTGGATCTGTTCTAACTGGATCTGTTCTGTCTGGGTCTATCTGGATCTGTTCTGTCTGGGTATATCTGGATCTGTTCTGTCTGGGTCTATCTGTATCTGTTCCGTCTGGATCTGTTCTGTCTGTGTCTGTCTGGATCTGTTCTATCTGGATCTGTTCTGTCTGGATCTGTTCTATCTGGATCTGCTCTGTCTGGATCTATCTGGATCTGTTCTGTCTGTGTTTGTCTGGATCTGTTCTAACTGGATCTGTTCTGTCTGGATCTGTTCTGTCTAGATCTATTCTGTCTCTATCTGTTCTGTCTAGATCTGTTCTATCTGTGTCTGTTCTATCTGGGTCTGTTCTATCTGGATCTGTTCTGTCTGGGTCTACCTGGATCTGTTCTGTCTGGGTCTGTCTAGATCTGTTCTGTCTGGGTCTATCTGGATCTGTTCTGTCTGTGTCTATCTGGATCTGTTCTGTCTGGATCTATCTGAATCTGTTCTGTCTGGATCTGTTCTGTATGGATCTGTTCTGTCTAGATCTGTTCTGTCTAGATCTGTGTCTGTCTGGATCTGTTCTGTCTAGATCTGTTCTATCTGGATCTGTTCTGTCTGGGTCTGTTCTATCTGGATCTGTTCTGTCTGGGTCTATCTGGATCTGTTCTGTCTGGATCTGTTCTGTCTGGATCTGTTCTGTCTAGATCTGTTCTATCTGGATCTGTTCTGTCTGTGTCTATCTGGATCTGTTCTGTCTGGATCTATCTGAATCTGTTCTGTCTGGATCTGTTCTGTATGGATCTGTTCTGTCTAGATCTGTTCTGTCTAGATCTGTGTCTGTCTGGATCTGTTCTATCTGGATCTGTTCTGTCTGGGTCTGTTCTGTCTAGATCTGTTCTGTCTGGATCTGTTCTGTCTGGATCTGTTCTGTCTGGATCTGTTCTGTATGGATCTGTTCTGTCTAGATCTGTTCTGTCTAGATCTGTGTCTGTCTGGATCTGTTCTATCTGGATCTGTTCTGTCTGGGTCTATCTGGATCTGTTCTGTCTGGGTCTATCTGTATCTGTTCCATCTGGATCTGTTCTGTCTGTGTCTGTCTGGATCTGTTCTATCTGGATCTGTTCTGTCTGGATCTGTTCTGTCTGGGTCTGTTCTATCTGGATCTGTTCTGTCTGGATCTGTTCTGTCTGGATCTGTTCTGTCTGGATCTGTTCTGTCTAGATCTGTTCTATCTGGATCTGTTCTGTCTGGGTATATCTAGATCTGTTCTGTCTGGATCTGTTCGGTCTGGATCTGTTCTGTCTAGATCTGTTCTATGTGGATCTGTTCTGTCTGGGTCTGTTCTATCTGGATCTGTTCTGTCTGGGTCTATCTGGATCTGTTCTGTCTGGATCTGTTCTGTCTGGATCTGTTCTGTCTAGATCTGTTATATCTGGGTTTGTTCTGTCTGGGTCTGTTCTGTCTGGGTCTGTTCTGTCTGGGTCTGTTCTGTCTGGGCCCATCTGGATCTGTTCTGTCTGGGTCTATCTAGATCTGTTCTGTCTGGATCTGTTCGGTCTGGATCTGTTCTGTCTAGATCTGTTCTATGTGGATCTGTTCTGTCTGGGTCTGTTCTATCTGGATCTGTTCTGTCTGGGTCTATCTGGATCTGTTCTGTCTGGATCTGTTCTGTCTGGATCTGTTCTGTCTAGATCTGTTCTATCTGGATCTGTTCTGTCTGGGTCTACCTGGATCTGTTCTGTCTGGGTATATCTGGATCTGTTCTGTCTGGGTCTATCTGTATCTGTTCCGTCTGGATCTGTTCTGTCTGTGTCTGTCTGGATCTGTTCTAACTGGATCTGTTCTGTCTGGGTCTATCTGGATCTGTTCTGTCTGGGTATATCTGGATCTGTTCTGTCTGGGTCTATCTGTATCTGTTCCGTCTGGATCTGTTCTGTCTGTGTCTGTCTGGATCTGTTCTATCTGGATCTGTTCTGTCTGGATCTGTTCTATCTGGATCTGCTCTGTCTGGATCTATCTGGATCTGTTCTGTCTGTGTTTGTCTGGATCTGTTCTAACTGGATCTGTTCTGTCTGGATCTGTTCTGTCTAGATCTATTCTGTCTCTATCTGTTCTGTCTAGATCTGTTCTATCTGTGTCTGTTCTATCTGGATCTGTTCTGTCTGGGTCTACCTGGATCTGTTCTGTCTGGGTCTGTCTAGATCTGTTCTGTCTGGGTCTATCTGGATCTGTTCTGTCTGTGTCTATCTGGATCTGTTCTGTCTGGATCTATCTGAATCTGTTCTGTCTGGATCTGTTCTGTATGGATCTGTTCTGTCTAGATCTGTTCTGTCTAGATCTGTGTCTGTCTGGATCTGTTCTATCTGGATCTGTTCTGTCTGGGTCTATCTGTATCTGTTCCATCTGGATCTGTTCTGTCTGTGTCTGTCTGGATCTGTTCTATCTGGATCTGTTCTGTCTGGATCTGTTATATCTGGATCTGTTCTGTTTGGATCTGTTCTATCTGGATCTGTTCTGTCTAGATCTGTTCTGTCTGGATCTGTTCTGTCTAGATCTGTTCTATCTGGATCTGTTCTGTCTGGGTCTGTTCTATCTGGATCTGTTCTGTCTGGGTCTATCTGGATCTGTTCTGTCTGGATCTGTTCTGTCTGGATCTGTTCTGTCTAGATCTGTTCTATCTGGATCTGTTCTGTCTGGGTCTACCTGGATCTGTTCTGTCTGGGTCTGTCTAGATCTGTTCTGTCTGGGTCTATCTGGATCTGTTCTGTCCGGATCTGTTCTATCTGGATCTGTTCTGTCTGTGTCTATCTGGATCTGTTCTCTCTGGATCTATCTGAATCTGTTCTGTCTGGATCTGTTCTGTATGGATCTGTTCTGTCTGGATCTGTTCTGTCTGTGTATATCTGGATCTGTTCTGTCTGGGTATATCTGGATCTGTTCTGTCTGGGTCTATCTGTATCTGTTCCGTCTGGATCTGTTCTGTCTGTGTCTGTCTGGATCTGTTCTAATTGGATCTGTTCTGTCTGGATCTGTTCTGTCTGGATCTGTTCTATCTGGATCTGCTCTGTCTGGATCTATCTGGATCTGTTCTGTCTGTGTTTGTCTGGATCTGTTCTAACTGGATCTGTTCTGTCTGGATCTGTTCTGTCTAGATCTATTCTGTCTGGATCTGTTCTGTCTGTGTCTATCTGGATCTGTTCTGTCTGGATCTATCTGAATCTGTTCTGTCTGGATCTGTTCTGTATGGATCTGTTCTGTTTAGATCTATTCTGTCTAGATCTGTGTCTGTCTGGATCTGTTCTATCTGGATCTGTTCTGTCTGGGTCTATCTGGATCTGTTCTGTCTGGATCTATTTGGATGTGTTCTGTCTGGATCTGATCTGTCTGGATCTGTTCTGTCTGGATCTGTTCTATCTGGATCTGTTCTGTCTGGGTCTACCTGGATCTGTTCTGTCTGGGTCTGTCTGGATCTGTTCTGTCCGGATCTGTTCTATCTGGATCTGTTCTGTCTGGGTCTATCTGGATCTGTTCTGTCTGGGTCTATCTGGATCTGTTCTGTCTGGGTCTGTCTAGATCTGTTCTGTCTGGGTCTGTCTAGATCTGTTCTGTCTGGATCTGTTCTGTCTGGGTCTATCTTCATCTGTTCTGTCTGGATCTGTTCTGTCTGGGTCTGTTCTGTCTGGGCCCATCTGGATCTGTTCTGTCTAGATCTGTTCTATCTGGATCTGTTCTGTCTGGGTCTGTTCTATCTGGATCTGTTCTGTCTGGATCTGTTCTATCTGGATCTGTTCTGTCTAGATCTGTTCTGTCTGGATCTGTTCTGTCTAGATCTGTTCTATCTGGATCTGTTCTGTCTGGGTCTGTTCTATCTGGATCTGTTCTGTCTGGATCTGTTCTATCTGGATCTGTTCTGTCTGGATCTGTTCTATCTGGATCTGCTCTGTCTGGGTCTATCTGGATCTGTTCTGTCTGGATCTATCTGGATGTGTTCTGTCTGGATCTGATCTGTCTGGATCTAATCTGTCTGGATCTGTTCTGTCTGGATCTGTTCTATCTGGATCTGTTCTGTCTGGGTCTACCTGGATCTGTTCTGTCTGGGTCTGTCTGGATCTGTTCTGTCCGGATCTGTTCTATCTGGATCTGTTCTGTCTGGGTCTATCTGGATCTGTTCTGTCTGGGTCTATCTGGATCTGTTCTGTCTGGGTCTATCTGGATCTGTTCTGTCTGGGTCTGTCTAGATCTGTTCTGTCTGGATCTGTTCTGTCTGGATCTGTTCTGTCTAGATCTGTTCTATCTGGATCTGTTCTGTCTGGGTCTGTTCTATCTGGATCTGTTCTGTCTGGATCTGTTCTATGTGGATCTGTTCTGTCTGGATCTGTTCTGTCTGGGTCTAGCTGGATCTGTTCTGTCTGGGTCTATCTTCATCTGTTCTGTCTGGATCTGTTCTGTCTGGGTCTGTTCTGTCTGGGCCCATCTGGATCTGTTCTGTCTAGATCTGTTCTATCTAGATCTGTTCTGTCTGGGTCTGTTCTATCTGGATCTGTTCTGTCTGGATCTGTTCTATCTGGATCTGTTCTGTCTGGATCTTCTCTGTCTGGGTCTATCTGGATCTGTTCTGTCTGGATCTATCTGGATGTGTTCTGTCTGGATCTGATCTGTCTGGATCTGTTCTGTCTAGATCTGTTCTATGTGGATCTGTTCTGTCTGGGTCTGTTCTATCTGGATCTGTTCTGTCTGGGTCTGTCTGGATCTGTTCTGTCTGGATCTGTTCTGTCTAGATCTGTTCTATGTGGATCTGTTCTGTCTGGGTCTGTTCTATCTGGATCTGTTCTGTCTGGATCTGTTCTGTCTGGATCTGTTCTGTCTAGATCTGTTCTATCTGGATCTGTTCTGTCTGGGTCTACCTGGATCTGTTCTGTCTGGGTCTGTCTAGATCTGTTCTGTCTGGGTCTATCTGGATCTGTTCTGTCCGGTTCTATCTGGATCTGTTCTGTCTGGGTCTATCTGGATCTGTTCTGTCTGGGTCTATCTGGATCTGTTCTGTCTGGGTCTATCTGGATCTGTTCTGTCTGGGTCTGTCTAGATCTGTTCTGTCTGGATCTGTTCTGTCTGGGTCTATCTGGATCTGTTCTGTCTGGGGCTATTCTGTCTGGGTCTATCTGGATCTGTTCTGTCTGGGTCTGTCTAGATCTGTTCTGTCTGGGTCTATCTGGATCTGTTCTGTCTGGGACTATCTGGATCTGTTCTGTCTGGGTCTGTTCTGTCTGGGCCCATCTGGATCTTACATTGCCAAAGCAAGTGAAATAGATAATAAACAAAAGTGAAATAAACAATAACAAATGAACAGTTAACATTACACTCACATGTCATATTATGTCTGTATATAGCATTGTAATGATGTGCAAATAGTTAAAGTATAAAAGGGAAAAGAAATAAACATAAATATAGGTTATATTTACAATGGTGTTTGTTTTTCACTGGTTGCCCTTTTGTTGTGGCAACAGATCAGAAATATTGCTGCTGTGATGGCACACTGTGGAATTTCATCCAGTTCATATGGGAGTTTATCAAAATTTGAATTATTTTCATATTCTTTGTGGGTCTGTGTAATCTGAGGGACATATGTATCTCTAATATTGTCATACATTTGGCAGGAGGTTAGGAAGTGCAGCTCAGTTTCCAACTCATTTTTTGGGCAGTGAGCACATAGCCTGTCTTTTCTTGAGAGCCAGGTCTGCCTTCAGCGGCCTTTCTCAATAGCAAGGCTATGCTCACTGAGTTTGTGCAAAGTCAAAGATTTCCGTACTCTCTGTGTAGGTCCAAATAGCATTCCAGTTTGCTCTGTTGTTTTGTGATTTCTTTCCATTGTGTCAAGTAATTATCTTTTAATTTTCTCATAATTTGGTTAGGGGACTCTTCTTCAGGTTCATCTCTCTGTGGGGTGTGTTTGTGTTTGTGAACAGAGCCCCAGGACCAGCTTACTTAGGGGACTCTTCTCCAGGTTCATCTCTCTGTGGGGTGTGTTTGTGTTTGTGAACAGAGCCCCAGGACCAGCTTACTTAGGGGACTCTTCTCCAGGTTCATCTCTCTGTGGGTGATGGCTTTGTTATGGAAGGTTTGGGAATTGCTTCATTTTAGGTGGTTGTAGAATTTAACGTCTCTTTTCTGGATTTTGAGAATTAGCGGGGATCGGCCTAATTCTGATCTGCATGCATTGTTTGGTGTTTTACCTTGTACACTGAGGATATTTTGGCATAATTCTGCATGCAGAGTCTTAATTTGTTGTTTGTCCCATTTTGTGAATTCTTGGTTGGTGAGCGGACCCCAGACCTCACAACCATGAAGGGCAATGGGTTCTATAACTGATTCAATTATTTTTAGCCAGATCCTCATTGGTATGTCAAATGTTATGTTCCTTTTGTGGCATAGAAGGCCCTTCTTGCCTTGTCTCTCAGATTGTTCACAGCTTTGTGGAAGTTACCTGTGGTGCTGATGTTAAAATGCCGAGATTTGTATAGGTGTTTGTGTGCTCTAGGGCAACGGTGTCTAGATGGAATTTATATTTGTGGTCCTGGCAACTGGACCTTTTTTGTAACACCATTATTTTAGTCTTACTGAGATGTACTGTCAGGGCCCAGGTCTGACAGAATCTGTGCAGAAGATGTAGGTGCTGCTGTAGGCCCTCCTTGGTTGGGGACAGAGGCACCAGATCATCACCAAACACTAGATTGACTTCAGATTCTAGTAGGGTTAGGCCGGGAGCTGCAGCTCACAGCCCGTGGAAATAAATGTGTGTTTTTTGCCAACTTTAACTGCACACTTGTTGTTTGTGTACATGGATTTTATAATGTTGTATGTTTTAAATTTAGCCAATTGGAAATTGTGGTCTGTATATTTGATCATTTCATTGAGGATTGTATTTTGTCCTGTAGTTCATTCAATGTGATTGAAGAATCCAGTGAGTTCTGGTAGTCTTTAATAGTTGATTCTAAGATTTGTATTTGATCATGTATATGTTTTTGCTGTTTGTTCTTTGTTATAGAGCCAAGAATATTGGAGAAGTGGTTTATCCATACATCTCTGTTTTGGATAGATAACTCTTCGTGTTGTTGTTTGTTTAGAGTTTTTCAAATTTCTATGGATTCTTCAATTACAGTGAGCTAATTTCTGACATGCTGTTCTGTCTTTTTCTGTAGTGTATTTCTACCAGTCTCTCTCCCTCTCTACCAGTCTCTCTCTCTCTCTCTCTCTCTCTCTCTCTCTCTCTACCAGTCTCTCTCTCTCTCTATCTCTCTCTCTCTCTCTCTCTCTCTCTCTACCAGTCTCTCTCTCTCTCTCTCTCTCTCTCTCTCTCTCTCTCTCTCTCTACCAGTCTCTCTCTCTACCAGTCTCTCTCTCTCTCTCTCTCTCTCTCTCTCTCTCTCTCTCTACCAGTCTCTCTCTCTCAATTCAGTTCAATTCAAGGGCTTTATTGGTATGGGAAACATGTGTTAACATTGCCAAAGCAAGTGAGATAGATAATATATAAAGTGAATATATAAAGTGAAATAAACAATAAAAAATTAACAGTAAACATTACACATACAGAAGTTTCAAAACTCTCTCTCTCTCTCTCTCTCTCTCTCTCTCTCTCTCTCTCTCTACCAGTAGCCCACTTTGTTCACAAGCTGCCTGTCCTCTTCTCTCTCCACCTTTACTCTGTGACTCAGCTCCACTCAGCTCTAACATGGCATTCGGCTCACAAAGAGACATCTTGTGCAGACGCTGAGTGGAGCAGAGAAGACAAAGAGAAGAGAGAGAGACACTTTGACGCCCTCTATAGGCTCTTCTCCATTGCTCTAAATCACAGTGACATGGCAGGCAATGACTGCTATCTGCACGTACCTACCAATACAAATAGTGTAGGCGTGGCGATGACTGCTATCTGAAGGTACCTACCAATACAAATAGTGTAGGCGTGGCAATGGATGGCTGAACCTAGAAAGAGTGGGAGGGAATTGGGTAAAGATTGAAACGCTCTCGGTCAATCTTCTGTGATGTTTCTATGCTCCCCATCAAACCCTCTCTAACCTTCTCTCCTCCTGTAACACTGTCGGTCAATCTTCTGTGATGTTTCTATGCTCCCCATCAAACCCTCTCTAACCTTCTCTCCTCCTGTAACACTGTCGGTCAATCTTCTGTGATGTTTCTATGCTCCCCATCAAACCCTCTCTAACCTTCTCTCCTCCTGTAACACTGTCGGTCAATCTTCTGTGATGTTTCTATGCTCCCATCAAACCCTCTCTAACCTTCTCTCCTCCTGTAACACTGTCGGTCAATCTTCTGTAATGTTTCTATGCTCCCATCAAACCCTCTCTAACCTTCTCTCCTCCTGTAACACTCTCGGTCAATCTTCTGTGATGTTTCTATGCTTCCATCAAACCCTCTCTAACCTTCTCTCCTCCTGTAACACTCTCGGTCAATCTTCTGTGATGTTTCTATGCTCCCATCAAACCCTCTCTAACCTTCTCTCCTCCTGTAACACTGTCGGTCAATCTTCTGTGATGTTTCTATGCTCCCATCAAACCCTCTCTAACCTTCGCTCCTCCTGTAACACTGTCGGTCAATATTCTGTGATGTTTCTATGCTCCCATCAAACCCTCTCTAACCTTCTCTCCTCCTGTAACACTCTCGGTCAATCTTCTGTGATGTTTCTATGCTCCCCATCAAACCCTCTCTAACCTTCGCTCCTCCTGTAACACTCTCGGTCAATCTTCTGTGATGTTTCTATGCTCCCATCAAACCCTCTCTAACCTTCTCTCCTCCTGTAACACTCTCGGTCAATCTTCTGTGATGTTTCTATGCTCAGATCAAACCCTCTCTAACCTTCTCTCCTCCTGTAACACTCTCGGTCAATCTTCTGTGATGTTTCTATGCCCCTTCCCCTTTTCCTCTCCCTCCATCTCTTGAATAATGTCAGACGAGTTCCCTTAAACTAATAGAGGGATTACTGTGGCATTTGGTAAAGGGCAGGACATGAACACAGTGAGGACCCAGGCATTCATCTGATAGTAATGAGGCCTCTACCCTGCTACCTCCTCCTCTCCCTCCCTATTCTCTCCAGATTAGGTCTGGACAGATGGGTGGTTCACCCCCCACCTTTCCATCACTTGACCAGCACACCCTCATCCACTCTCATTTCTCCTTCCTGTTTTTCTCACCGCTCTCTCCTCTCCCCTCTCACCAGCAGCCCTTCATTCCCACGTGAACTCCTCTCCTCCATATATTCTCATCTTCTCCTAGCTGTGCTCTCTCCTGTCTCCCCTCTCCTGTCTACCTTCTCCAGTCTCCTCCCTCCTCCCATCTTCTGTCTACATTTTCCTGTCTCCTCTCTATCTCCTGTATCTTGTCTATCTCCTGTCTCTTGTCTACATTCTCCTGTCTATCTCCTGTCTCCTCTCTATCTCATGTCTCCTCTCTATCTCATGTCTCCTCTATATCTCATGTCTCCTCTATATCTCCTGTCTCCTCTCTACATTTTCCTGTCTCCTCTCTATCTCCTGTATCTTGTCTATCTCCCGTCTCTTGTCTACATTATCCTGTCCATCTCCTGTCTCCTGTCTATCTCCTGTCTCCTGTCTATCTCCTGTCTCCTGTCTATCTCCTGTCTCCTCTCTACATTTTCCTGTCTCTTGTCTATCTCTTGTCTATCTCCTGTCTCATGTTGATCACCTGTCTCCTGTCTATCTCCTGTCTCTTGTCTATCTCCTGTCTCCTGTCTCCTCTCTATCTCATGTCTCCTCTATATCTCCTGTCTCCTCTCTACATTTTCCTGTCTCCTGTCTATCTCCTGTCTATCTCCTGTCTCTTGTCTATCTCCTGTCTCCTGTCTATCTCCTGTCTATCTCCTGTCTCCTGTCTATCTCCTGTCTCCTCTCTACATTTTCCTGTCTCTTGTCTGTCTCTTGTCTATCTCCTGTCTATCTCCTGTCTCCTCTCTACATTTTCCTGTCTCCTGTCTATCTCCTGTCTCTTGTCTATCTCCTGTCTCCTCTCTATCTCCTGTATCTTGTCTATCTCCTGTCTCTTGTCTACATTCTCCTGTCTATCTCCTGTCTCCTCTCTATCTCATGTCTCCTCTCTATCTCATGTCTCCTCTATATCTCATGTCTCCTCTATATCTCCTGTCTCCTCTCTACATTTTCCTGTCTGCTCTCTATCTCCTGTATCTTGTCTATCTCCCGTCTCTTGTCTACATTATCCTGTCCATCTCCTGTCTCCTGTCTATCTCCTGTCTCCTGTCTATCTCCTGTCTCCTGTCTATCTCCTGTCTCCTCTCTACATTTTCCTGTCTCTTGTCTATCTCCTGTCTCATGTTGATCTCCTGTCTCCTGTCTCCTGTCTATCTCCTGTCTCTTGTCTATCTCCTGTCTCCTCTCTATCTCATGTCTCCTCTATATCTCCTGTCTCCTCTCTACATTTTCCTGTCTCCTGTCTATCTCCTGTCTCTTGTCTATCTCCTGTCTCCTGTCTATCTCCTGTCTCCTGTCTATCTCCTGTCTCCTCTCTACATTTTCCTGTCTCTTGTCTGTCTCTTGTCTATCTCCTGTCTCCTGTCTATCTCCCGTCTCCTCTCTACATTTTCCTGTCTCCTGTCTATCTCCTGTCTCTTGTCTATCTCCTGTCTCCTCTCTATCTCCTGTCTCCTCTCTATCTCACGTCTCCTCTATATCTCCTGTCTCTTGTCTATCTCTTGTCTATCTCCTGTCTCCTGTCTATCTCCTGTCTCTTGTCTATCTCCTGTCTCCTCTCTATCTCACGTCTCCTCTATATCTCCTGTCTCCTGTCTATCTCCTGTCTCTTGTCTATCTCCTGTCTCCTGTCTATCTCCTGTCTCTTGTCTATCTCCTGTCTCCTCTCTATCTCACGTCTCCTCTATATCTCCTGTCTCTTGTCTATCTCTTGTCTATCTCCTGTCTCCTGTCTATCTCCTGTCTCCTCTCTATCTCCTGTCTCCTCTCTATCTCATGTCTCCTCTATATCTCCTGTCTCCTGTCTATCTCCTGTCTCTTGTCTATCTCCTGTATCCTGTCTATCTCCTGTCTCTTGTCTATCTCTTGTCTATCTCCTGTCTCTCGTCTATCTCCTGTCTATCTCCTGTCTCCTCTCTACATTTTCCTGTCTCCTGTCTATCTCCTGTCTCTTGTCTATCTCCTATCTCCTTTCTATCTCTATCTCCTGTCTCCTGTCTATCTCCTGCCTCCTGTTTACATTCTCCTCTCTATCTCCTGCCTCCTGTCTACATTCTCCTGTCTCCTCTCTATCTCATGCCTCCGGTCTCCTCTCTACATTCTCCTGTCTCCTCTCTATCTCATGCCTCCTGTCTACATTCTCCTGTGTCCTCTCTATCTCATGCCTCCTGTCTCCTCTCTACATTCTCCTGCCCCCTCTCTATCTCCTGCCTTCTGTCTACATTGTCCTGTCTCCTCTCTATCTCCTGCCTTCTGTCTACATTCTCCTGTCTCCTCTCCATCTCCTCTCTCCAGCTCCAGATGTCAAAGGTTAATTCCGCCACTTTTCAACCTCCTATTCATTATCTCCAGCACCATACCAGTGTCTACATATACTGAGATACCAAAATATTAAGGACACCTTCCTAATATTGAATTGCACCCCTCACTTTTGCTCTCAGCCTCGATTCATCGGGGCATGGACTCTAAAGTGTCGAAAGCAGAGAGAGAAAGCGAGAGAGAGAGAGAGAGGGACAGAGAGAGAGAGAGAGAGGGGGAGGGACAGAGAGAGACAGACACAGAGAGAGAGGGAGAGACACAGACACACAGAGAGAGAGAGGGAGAGACATAGAGAGATAATGCATGCAGAGCAGAATTAGGCCGATACCCACTAATGATCAAAATCCAGAAAAGAGCCGTTAAATTCTATAACCACCTAAAAGGAAGCGATTCACAAACCTTCCATAACAAAGCCATCACCTACAGAGAGATGAACCTGGAGAAGAGTCCCCTAAGCAAGCTGGTCCTGGGGCTCTGTTCACAAACACAAGCACACCCTACAGAGCCCCAGGACAACAGAACAATTAGACCCAACCAAATCATGAGAAAACAAAAAGATAATTACTTAACACATTGGAAAGAATTAACAAAAAAACAGAGCAAACTAGAATGCTATTTGGCCCTACACAGAGAGTACACAGCGGCAGAATACCTGACCACTGTGACTGACCCAAAATTAAGGAAAGCTTTGACTATGTACAGACTCAGTGAGCATAGCCTTGCTATTGAGAAAGGCCGCCGTAGGCAGACATGGCTCTCAAGAGAAGACAGGCTATGTGCTCACTGCCCACAAAATGAGGTGGAAACTGAGCTGCACTTCCTAACCTCCTGCCCAATGTATGACCATATTAGAGAGACATATTTCCCTCAGATTACACAGATCCACAAAGAATTTGAAAACAAATCCAATTTTCCAAAACTCCCATATCTACTGGGTGAAATTCCACAGTGTGCCATCACAGCAGCAAGATTTGTGACCTGTTGCCACGAGAAAAGGGCAACCAGTGAAGAACAAACACCATTGTAAATACAACCCATATTTATGCTTATTTATTTTATCTTGTGTCCTTTAACCATTTGTACATTGTTAAAACACTGTATATATATATATATATATATATATATATATATATATATATATATATATATATATATATGACATTTGTAATGTCTTTACTGTTTTGAAACTTCTGTATGTGTAATGTTTACTGTTAATTTTTGTTGTTTTTCACTTTATATATTCACTTTGTATGTTGTCTACCTCACTTGCTTTGGCAATGTTAACACATGTTTCCCATGCCAATAAAGCCCTTGAATTGAATTGAATTGGGAGAGACAGAGAGAGAGACACAGACACAGAGAGAGAGAGAGAGAGAGAGAGAGAGAGAGAGAGAGAGAGAGAGTCACACACAGACACAGAGGGAGAGGGAGAGAGGAAGCCAGAGTTCCCACCACACAGCTGTCTCCCCTCCCATGGATATGAGAAGGAGGGAGTCAGGGCAGATGGTGCCCAACTGTCTCTACGGCTATCAACCAGACTACGGCTTTGCTTCATGTCACACAGACGGATTGATCACACTGGAGACTGGCGCATTATTCTACAACATATACACGGAGTATACCAAACATTAAGAACACCCTCCTAATATTGAGTGCACCCCCCCTTCTGCCCTCAGAACAGCCTCAATTCATCAGGCCATGGACTCTACAAGGTGTAAAAAGCATTCCACAGGAATTCTAGCCCATGTTGACTACAATCCTTCCCACAATGCTTCCTTTGGCTGGTGGACCATTCTTGATACACACGGGAAACTGTTGAGCATTAAAAACCCAGCAGCATTGCAGTTCTTGACACAATCCGGTGCACCTGGCACCTACTACCATAACCCATTGAAAGGCACTTAAATATTTTCTCTTGCTCATTCACCCTCTGAGTGGCATACATAAAATCCATCTCTCAATTGTCTCAAGGTTTAATCCTTCTTTAACCTGTCTCCTCCGCTTCATCTGGGGCGGCAGGGTAGCCTAGTGGTTAGAGCATTGGCCTAGTAACCGAAAGGTTGCAAGTTCAAATCCCCGAGCTGACAAGGTACAAAATCTGTCGTTCTGCCCTTGAACAGGCAGTTAACCCACTGTTCCTAGGCCGTCATTGAAAATAAGAATTTGTTCTTAACTGACTTGCCTAGTAAAATAAAGGTACAATTAAAAAAAAAAATCTACACTCATTGAAGTGGATTTAACAAGTGACATCAATAAGGGTTCCTATATTTCACCTATGTCATGGAAAGTGCACGTGTTCATAAGATTTTGTACACTCAGCATTTTCTATGATCTGTGGTTAAAAAGATAAGCATTTTTTTAGGACCCTAACCACGAATCTCATAGGGTTTGAAAATTGTGTGTGTGCAAGTGTAACGTGATAGCGGTATGCCCTCCCACAGTTCAGGCTGTGGTGCTGCAGGGCAGGGGGACCTGCCGGCAGTCATAAGGAACTGCAGGAGTGGAAACATTCCTCCTGCCCTGCTTCCACCCCGCTCCCGGGGTGGAAGCCATGACGCATCAGACAGACTTGGGCTGGGGTTGGAGCTGAGGGAGGATCAGGTGAATATGATTTCAAATCACCCACTCTCCCCTGCTCTGTTATGGCTGACTGGTTCAAATTACAGCCACTCTCCTTCCCCTTCCTCACAAGTCCCAAGGAGTGCTATGACTGATATAACCCCTAGTGCAACACTAACTCGATTCCCAGAGTTCCCCTGATGACCCCTCCACTGTTTTCTCACCTCCATTATAATGTTGTTTAATCTGTGTGTGTGTGCTGACCTGTAGACAGTGGTCAGCGGGTAGTTAGCGATGTCGTAGATGATGCGTATGTGTCCCTGGTACAGCTCCAGGGCTAGAGGATCATGGTCCTCCTTGTAGAGCAGGATACCGTTGTCCTTATCTGTAGCCACCTAGAGAGAGAGAGAGAGAGAGAGAGAGAGAGAAATGTTGACAAACAGCTCCATACTTTTTATAACTTTCTGGTTGTTAAGAGTGAGATTACAATATTAAATTAGCAACAAATATATAGGTAATCAAATTGTACAGTTGAAGATTAACACTGGAGGAAAAGATTGACAGTGTGAGTTAAAAGACCATCTTAATTGTGCTAGCTAAATTCTAATTTGTTAGCTAGCTTACTAGCTAGCTCCAACTGTTTACTTGTGTTAACCTTAGCAACATGGCCACTGAGGCAGTGCTAGCAGCAGCAGCAGAGACTAAGAGACTTTCCCTCCTTTTTTACATTTACTGCAGAAATCAAATCTGAGAAGGGAAGAATCCATTTTGAACACAGAATTCAGAGGGAGAACCTGGAAACTTTGTTTGCCGACTGCTCACACAACAGGACTGTTACAAACCTGTAATTTTACAATGTTATTATCTATGAAATAAAAAACGGGGACAATTCCGGCTTCATGTATTTAGTCTAACAGGCCCACTGTGATACAGAGAAAACAACTATATTACAGAAACGCTACAGACAAGACAGAACTGTCCGATCTGAACAGCCGTTCAGTGGTCCTGGTAGTCTGTGTAGAATAAGAGCAGAAGAGGACATGAACAAAATAAAAGAAACAGACAATAGTATATGTGAAATACTTAACATAATAAATAAATAAGATGCTGATGAGATTGGTAACTACATAATATACTTATACCAACCTAATCTGTATATTTCTCAGAAGAATGTATCTTCATCAGGATTGCTCTGTCTTTGGCAAGCTTCTCCATGAACTCCTGGCAGGGGAGGTTGAAGTTTATCTTCACAATAAGCATGGACTTGATGGTAGGAACAGTGAACCTATTTCTTGCTGCTGTCCATAGTAGATCATTCATTTGGGAGAACACTCTCTCGACTGGTGCATTACTTACAGGTAAGCACATGACAACAGACGCTAATCTAGCCAGGTTAGTGTGTGGGATGTCATTCTCTTTGAAGTGGGTAACCACCGTGCTCCATCTCTGACTGAGCGTTGTCTCAGATGTTTTCCATTCTTCAAGCGATCCCCCTTTAGGAACTCTTGCAGGCCAGTAACCTTGTCAAACAATGCATCCTCATTGATGGTCACATTGGGGCATTTTTCCTGCAGTGTGCCTGCTGCTTTCTGGATCTCTTCACGCTGAGGTTGCCTTTTTAAAAGGAGACCATGTACATCTTTTAGATTATCTGTGTGCTTTCCCCATGCTTGCAAGTAGTTCACAGCCGTAGTGAAGAATGATTGGGATGTTTTGAGAAAGCTCTCTTTAGACATGGCTCCAATGTCCTCTAGCTCTCTCAGAAGTCCTCTGACCAAAACTGGAATGAAGTTATCATCACGTCTTGCAGTGAATTTTGCCTCAATATTTCTCAGAATTGCAGCTGACTCCACATATATTTTCAGCACTCTTTCTAGAGCGGGGAGCTTGGATATCCAGCGAACATGGCTGTGTCCTAAAATGTTAAGGTACTCCTGGCCAACAAACTCACAAAAGCTCTTCAGTCTTTCTGCTCTTGACGGTGAAAATATTAAAATATCCAAATATCTTTGTGAGCAGGTACTCAACATCATATCCAAAGCTGTTCTGGCCGTGTTATGAATGATGTGGGAAGGACAACCTCAGCCAATCACCTCCCGCTGCAGAGCATTTTTAACTTTGGTATGGACATTGACCCTCCCAGCCTATTCAGTCCTCCAAAGTTGGTATTTGTGTTGTCGGCAGAGAATGCCACAACTTTGTTTTCCAGGTAAAATTTTGTGATGACCACCAGGACCTCAGCTGCAATCTCCTCTGCTGTTTCTCCTTTCAATTCAACAAAATCAAGCAGTTTTGTTTCCACAGATGTGCTGCCATCATATCTGACTACTATTGGCAGCAGCTTTACATGTCCATGATTGGACGCATCAATGTACAGGGACACAAATTCAACCTGGTCTAGGTCCTGTGTTGCCACAGTAGTTGCCCATGGTGCTAACACGTTACTCACTGTGGCGTCACATTTTGTCCTAGCACATGTAAACTTTGGCTCATAAAGCTTCCGTGTCAGTTGTGCTGTGCAGTCCATAGATCTGTAACTATGACTGTGTCGCTTAGTGTGGTATTGTCATGACGTGGCCCTCTTTGGGTATAGCGTGCCTTCCCCCTCTCTCTCTCGCCTACACCCAGGCTGCTGTTATCTCAGGTCGTAAATTCCTGGAGGAGACTCTCATCCTCATGGCCAGACAGTATAGAGAGAGAAAAGGTTTCACAGGAGAACAAAGGAACCTCTTCTCCGGCATAGAACTTGAGGACTAAACAATGAAACATGTTTTGGAGAAGGTGTACACGGTCGGGGAAGAATCCAGCTACGACCGGTCCATTTTGTTTAATGTTTGTGAAACTCATGAGAGACAATACAGCCACATTACCATAACCCTGTTTATACAAGAGTCTCAGTTATGAGGCTTGCACCTGATTGTTGTATAAAATTAATGAGTAAAGATGAAACTATTTGTGAACTTAAGTTTAACGAAAAGGAACCCAATTCCCTTTAAAGTTAACTAAGTCATTGGCCCACCCCATGAGCCCAGACATTGATCTGACGTCATGGGACAGCCCCTTTCTGCTCTTCCGAACATAACCCCCACCGTGGAAATGTATTTTCAGACCAAGCTTACCTCAATTACGAGAGGGCTAAGGTTTGAGCCCAGACCAGCTTACCTCGATAACCGAGAGTGCTAAGGTTTGAGTAGATTGCTGAATTCTTAACCATACCACGTGGTTAAACTCTGAGACTATTGATTCCGACAGAATAAGAACAAATCTTTGATACTAATTACTAGTCTGCAGCTAAGAATGGCAGAGGTAGAACATCAACAGACGAAAAAGCATAAACTCTCTCTGATTGGCCATGTTGGTTTGACCTCTGTCACCACATTCTTCAAGAAGGTAGAGCCTTCCCAAGACGAATATGATTTAGCTGTGCAGGAGGGTGTCTTTGCATACTGTCAAATCTTTGGCATCATTAAACTGAAGACGGTTTAGTTTATCAAATCAATTCTCTGTAATTATTATTACGTTATCAACTAATCAGGTAGATGTAATTAACTAGAAAGTCGGGGAACCAAGGAAAATATTAAGATTACAAAGTTAGAATTGTCCTAATATAACTTTCAGATATTTTAATATCTGATCAATTAATTATTTAATTATTGAATTATTCTTTACCTCGAGTTAGTCTCATTCCAAACGTCGTAAATTGTTGGTTATCTGCATGAACCCAGTCTTCACTATGAGTCATCCATACATCAATTGTCTCAATCATTTATTTATTAACTAACTAAATAATCACAGAAATGCACAAACAAACAAGTAGATATGGTTACAAGGAAATTAAATTCATAAAAAATCCTACAATGTGATTTTGTTCCAGCCTGACTTTGGCACACCAGGCCACATTATTATTCACTACAGCACCAACAACCTGCGAGAGGAGCAGGAGAGAGTAGGCAGCCTGGCCAACAGAGTAGAAGAAAGGGCCTCTGAGCGGTTCCCCAACTCCCACATCACCATCTCCACTCTGCTGCCCTGCAAAGTCTTTCATCCCGTACCATTCAGAAAGTCAATATTTTATTTTACTTATTTTATTGAACCTTTATTTAACTAGGAAAGTCAGTTAAGCACAAATTCTTATTTACAATGACGGCCTACCCCCGGCCAAACCCAGACGACGCTGGGCCAATTGTGCGCCACCCTATGGGACTCGCAGTCACGTCCGGATGTGATACAGCCTGGATATGAACCAGGTACTGTAGTGAAGCCTCACACTGAGATGCAGTGCCTTAGACTGCTGCGCCTCTCGGGAGCCCTCAATGCTGACATCACCAGAGGGTGTGGCCTATTCAGGAATGTGCATGTTGCTCACTAACCAACACTCACCCCAGAGCATCTGTACGACCACTCCCACCTGAGGAAGCAGACAGTAGGGATGTTTGTCAAGCCTCTAAAGGACGTGACACTTGGTAGATATACACCCCATGCCGCACTGGACTGAGGACCACCGAGAGACCCCGACCAGACCACTGCACCACCAAGGATCCCCAGGCCCCTTCAATACCCGACCAGACCAGCACACCCCACTGGCCCCACCCACCACCAGAGCATCACCCCCTCCATCGGCGCAGCCGGACTGGACCGGGCCCAGCCTACTACCCCACACCAGACCACCACCTCTACCAGACCAGAGAGGCAGTCCCCCAGACCTGGCCCCCTCCATCTACAGGGCCCAACAGCAGCTCCAGCGCAGCTACACGGACACCCTCAGACAACAGGAAAACTCACAGACTGTGTGAAATGAAACAGCTCCTCCAATACATCTGTACTAAATGCAGACACACACACACACACACACACACACACACACACACACACACACACACACACACACACACACACACACACACACACACACACACACACACACACACACACACACACACACACACACACACACACAAAGGCTATTGTACTAAAAGTTTACTTGTTCAATGTTTAGGAAGGAGGAAAACAGAAAAAGAGAACTCATGTTTGCTGTTATGCTGTTCATCTCACTCTGAACAATTTAGTAGTTAGTTGTTACTGTATTTCTGACTGCTGTTCATCTCACTCTTAACAATTTAGTAGTTAGTAGTTACTCCATTTCGACTGTGCTGTTTATCTCACTGTTACCAACTTAGTAGTTATTGTATTTCTGACTGTTACTGTTATTGTCATTATACTAACTGATAGCGACATGAAATCTCTATCAGTTAGCATGTGGAACTTTCAGGGCCTAAACTCATCAACCTTTGGACGGAAGAGTTTAGCACTTAAAGATATTGACATCATAATTCTGCAGGAGACATGGTGTAACACGGAACCCAAACCGGCTGCGCGCGTGCGCCATCGTGCGCTTTCGTGCATAAATGTAATTTGTCCCCCCAATGACATTCATTTGGGGACAGGTTGAAAAGCATTAAACATGTATGGAAATTTAGCTAGTTAGCTTGCACTTGCTAGCTAATTTGTCCTATTTAGCTAGCTTGCTGTTGCTAGCTAATTTGTCCTGGGATGTAAACATTAAGTTGTTATTTTACCTGAAATGCACAAGGTCCTCTACTCTGACTAATCCACACATAAAACGGCCAACCAAATAGTTTCTAATCATGTCTCCTCCTTCCAGGCTTTTTCATCGTTGAACTTATATGGTGATTGGCATCTAAACTTTCATAGTATTACCTGGCAAAACAGTTCATCTTTCAATCACCCACATGGGTATAACCAATGATGAGATGGGAAGTGGGTACCTGCTTCTATAAACCAATGAGGAGATGGGAGAGGCAGGACTTTCAGCGCGATCTGCGTCAGAAATAGAAAGAATTTATATTTTAGCCCTTGGCAACGCAGACGCTCGTTGGCGCAATAATTGAATAACATGGATTGCTACATTTATTTTGTGACACTCGCGCACGCGACTTGTCCGGTCTGGTCAGCATGTAAGGCAGACATTGTCAATCACTGTCCCACAGGCTACAGAGAGGTAGTTGTGCCATCACAGAAACTGTCAATAGAGGCAGAGACTCTGGAGGATTGATCATTTGGTACAAATCCGAACTACAAAATTAAATTGATCTCATAAAAATGGGGAAATATTACATTTGGTTAAAACTGACAGAAAAATATGTGTTCCTTTGCGCAATATATATCCCCTCCCAGAATCCCCATATTACTCAGAGGAGATATTCCCCACCCTTGAGGAAGAGACATGCCATTTCCAGGCCCAGGGAAATGTGCTCATCTGTGGGGACACAAATGCGCGCACAGGAACACTACCTGATCTAACGACCACACGAGGGGACAGCTTTATTACAGCCCATACTGTTTCTAACTGTCTTCATCTCCCGCATAGAAACAACAGCACCATCACAACAGCACCATCAACAAAAACGAAAGGGATCTGTTGTAGCGCTGTCGAAGCCTGCATTTCTAATGGTAGGATTACAGGGGGACTCTTTGGGGAGAATCACCTATTTCTCGCCTCTTGACCACAGCACAGTAGGCTATTTGATTATAGACATTGACCCCTTTCTCTCTCAGCTCATTCACCGTCAAGCCACCAACACCTCTGTCTGATCACAGCCAAATGACTTTGTTCCTCAAAAGAACAGACATGGAAATAACCAGACATTCACAGCCCAGTAAGCTGTACAACATCAGAAATTCATACAGATGGGCCCAAAACAGCACAGAAGAATACCAGAAAGAAACCTGTAAAAATTCAAAAGCTCTTAGATAACTTTCTGCATACCACATCCACTCACAGTAAAGAAAGCATCAATCTAGCAGTAGAAAACATCAACAATATATTCAGGCAAACGGCAAAAGAAGCACAACTGAAATTGATTAAAAAAACAAAGTGAAAAAGACCACAGATGACAACTGGTTTGATGCAGATTGTAAAATGTATAAGGAAAAAACATATGACACTATCAAACCAAAAGAACAAAGACCCAAACAATGGTGAATTATGCCTTCATTAGTGTGAAACTTTAAAACTATAAACTTACACTCAGAACCAAAAAAGTCTAGTACAACAGCAAGCAGCTGACACTAATTGAGGAGTCCATAAACAAAAACTTCTGGCAAAATTGGAGAAAAAAATGAATCATCGGAACTAGAGGAATTAGCAATACAAAATGGTGACATATGGACAACCCATATTAAAACACTCCACAACACCATTCAAATTGATACAAATACAGAATAATGCCAAATTCACAAGACGTTGAAGGGATTAGAAAAATCTATAAAGGACATTCAAAATCCATTGGACTCCCCCAAGTACTGACCAGGAGCTCTCAGAAACTTCAAGCCCTCAAATTTAAAAAAGCATGTGGACCTGATGGCATCCTAATTGAGATACTCAAATTCACTAGTGCACAATTTGGCTATATTAAAACTGTTTAATACCAAAATACACGCTTCCTTTATCGACTTCCAAAAAGCATTTGATTCTATTTGTCATACTGTTCTACAACATTATTGAAAGTGGTGTAGGGAGTAAAACATATTTCAAATCATTACCAAGCCCTGCAATGCCAAGAGCTGAGCAAAGAATCCCCTCATCCAGCTGGTCCTGGGGCTGAATTCACAAACCTGTTCTACTAACACACTGAAGCCTCAAGACCAGAACATCCAATCAATCAGAATAAACCAAATTACAACACAGTCAAAACAAAACGACATTGCTTATTGGGAAACACAAGCACAAGCACAAAGCAAAATGCAGTGCTATCTGGCCCTAAATCGACAGGACAGTCGTGGCCAAAAGTTTTGAGAATGACACAAATATTAATTTCCACAAGGTTTTGTCAGATGTTACTATAGAATACTGACGTATAATTACAAGCATTTCATAAGTGTCAAAGGCTTTTATTGACCATTACATGACGTTGATGCAAAGAGTCAATATTTGCAGTGTTGACCCTTCTTTTTCAAGTCCTCTGCAATCCGCACTGGCATGCTGTCAATTAACCTCTGGGCCACATCCTGACTGATGGCAGCCCATTCTTGCATAATCAATGCTTGAAGTTTGTGATCCATCATGCTGGAAAAGACATTGTTTGTTACCAAACTGTTCCTGGATGGTTGGGAGAAGTTGCTCTCGGAGGATGTGTTGGTACCATTCTTTATTCATGGCTGTGTTCTTAGGCAAAATTGTGAGTGAGCCCACTCCTTTGGCTGAGAAGCAACCCCACACATGAATGGTCTCAGGATGCTTTACTTTTGGCATGACACAGGACTGATGGTAGCGCTCACCTTGTCTCTGGATGTCCCAAACAATCGGAAAGGGGATTCATCAGAGAAAATGACTTTACCCCAGTCCTCAGCAGTCCAATCCCTGTACCTTTTGCAGAATATCAGTCTGTCCCTGATGTTTTTCCTGGGGAGAAGTGGCTTCTTTGCTGCCCTTCTTGACACCAGACCTTCCTCCAAAATTCTTGCCTCACTGTGCGTGCAGATGCACTCACACCTGCCTGCTGCCAATCCTGAGCAAGCTCTGTACTGGTGGTGCCCCGATCCCGCAGCTGAATCAACATTAGGAGACGGTCCTGGCGCTTGCTGGACTTTCTTGGGTGCCCTGAAGCCTTCTTCACAACAATTAAACCGCTCTCCTTGAAGTTCTTGATGATCTGATAAAATGGTTGATTTAGGTGCAATCTTTACTGGCAGCAATATCCTTGCTTGTGAAGCCCTTTTTGTGCAAAGCAATGATGACGGCACATGTTTCCTTGCAGGTAACCATGCTTGACAGAGGAAGAACAATGATTCCAAGCACCACCTTCCTTTTGAAGCTTCCAGTCTGTTATTCAAACTCAATCAGCATGACAGAGTGATCTCCAGCCTTGTCCTCGTCAACACTCACAGCTGTGTTAATGACAGAATCACTGACATGTTAGCTGGTCCTTTTGCGGCAGAGCTGAAATGCAGTGGAAATGTTTTTTGGGGATTCAGTTCATTTGAATGGCAAAGAGGGACTTTGCAATTAATTGTGATTCATCTGAACACTCTTTATAACATTCTGGAGTATATGCAAATTGCCATCTGTCACGCCCTGACCTTTGTGATCCTGTTTATGTCTCTATTTTGGTTTGGTCAGGGTGTGAGTTGGGGTGGGTATTCTATTCTCTATTATTTGCATTTCTATGTTTTGGCCGGGTAGGGTTCTCAATCAGGGACAGCTGTCTATCGTTGTCTCTGATTGAGAACCATACTTAGGTAGCCTTTATTTCCACCTGTCTTTGTGGGAAGTTGACTTTGTTTAGGGCACATAGCCTTTAGCTTCACGGTT
Organism: Oncorhynchus nerka; assembly: GCF_034236695.1. Classification (NCBI taxonomy): domain Eukaryota; kingdom Metazoa; phylum Chordata; class Actinopteri; order Salmoniformes; family Salmonidae; genus Oncorhynchus; species Oncorhynchus nerka. Next base: position 28,052,403 of record NC_088400.1, read on the forward strand.
TGTTTTTGTAGTGTTTATTGTTTTTTTCGGTGTCTTTTTTCCAAATAAAAAGAGAAATGTACGTTCACCACGCTGCACCTTGGTCCTCTTCCTTTAACGGCCGTGACAGAACTTCCCACCACAAACGGACCAAGCAGCGTGGTAAGGAGGAATGGACATGGTAAGACATTTTGAATGGCAAGGGATCCTGGACGTGGGAGGAGATCCTGGCCAGGAAGGATCGCCTGCCCTGGGAGCAGGTAGAAGCAGAGAGGAAGGCGAAGGCAGCAGCTAAAGCAGAGCGGCAGCGTTATGAGGGAACATGGCTAGCAAGGAATCCCGAGAGGCAGCCCCCAATTTTTTTGGGGGGGGCACACGGGGAGTGTGGCAGAGTCAGGATTCAGACCTGAGCCAACTCCCCGTGCTTACCATGGCGAGCATGTGACTGGTCAGGCACCGTGCGATGGGGTGATGAGCACAGTGTCTCGGTTGCGCATTCACAGGCCGGTGTGCTCTGTGCCAGCGTCCCGCATTCGGGCATCCAGACAGAACGGGTTGTGCCAGCTCTGCGCTTGAGACCGCCAGTGCGCCTCCACGACCCAGTGGATCCAGTGCCTCTGCCAAGAACTAAGCCTCTTGTGTTTATTTATTGTTTTGTTTGGTGTCTTTTTTCCAAATAAAAAGAGAAATGTATGCTCACCACGCTGCACCTTGGTCCTCTTCATTTAATGGCCGTGACACCATCATACAAACTGAGGCAGCAGACTTTGTGAAAATGAATATTTGTGTCATTCTCAAAACTTTTGGCCACGACTGTACACTCCGGCTAACTATTTGACCATGGTTACTGATCAAAACCTTTAAAAAACGTTGAGATCTGTGGGTTGGCAGTGCACTACATTGCTGCCTGCCATAAGATGAGTGATAGTGTCCTCGATGCTTGCTGTTATTGTTATTGTTCAACGTATGGTTATTGGTTATTTTGACCCTTGATTATTGTTGTTACTTTTGTCCCATTGACAATATAGATTTTGTATTATTTTAATTATGTTAGTATTGTAAATCTCCAAAGTAAGATTTGGCAATATGTACATTGTTCGGTCATGCCAATAAAGCAAATTGGAGAGAGAGTGTTGAAAGTGTACTGTGATCTGAATTCTCCTTTCCAATAAATATTGAGGCTCTTATTCTGGCGACATGACGATCGATGCTTGTTACATGTATTATCGCTCTTATCCATAGTAATGTCATCATGTAGACTATACCCGCACACTGTATCTGTGAGCTGTTGGATGGAGCCCACATGACAAAACTATCGGTTGAGTTGAGCACTACATCTTCACGCATTGATTTTTATCCGCAAAAAGTCAATTTGGTGGAAACACTACTGGTGGCAAAATGCTCATATCTTCTTCACGCAGATTCTAAAGTATTCACATGAAAATCTGTCACCAATTGGATGGAAACCTGAAGGATACCATTCTGTAGTTACTGTATTTGAAATGGAAACATATGGCATGGGGAGATGGTTACTTTGCATAGTATGCAACAGAGTGGCTTACAAAAATACAAAGTGTATTTTAGTTGAAAACTGTACTTTTCTATTTTAACTTGAAACTAGGTTTTCCATGTTTTATGCATCGTGTCTAAAACTGTGGCAGAATGTACTAACTGAACACTGCTTTAGGAATGGGCCAGCTCCATTTCCTTTTGGCCATGTATCTACCTAACCTAGCTACGTACAATACTCAAAGTCATGCTGTCACCTTTAGCACAGAGATTAAGACCAAGTGTTTTATTTTTACCTCAGTATTTTTAATTAACATTAGCGTGCCCCCTCGCCAACAAGCACATCAGCTCATTTGGAGGTAAGATGCGATCCGCCGGCCGTGACTCACTGCCAGTGATTGGGCTGATAATGGTCGCCATGCCGACACTCTATTACCATAATACATATCCCCTCAAGCCACATTATTCATGCTAAGTGAACAAAAGGTGACATTATAATAATGTCACCGTCCCACCGTCCCTGTGGTGTCTGGTGGTAGCTCAGAGCCAGACGGCTCCAATAATAGAATGTGCGTTCCAAATGGCACCCTAGTCCCTATGTAGTGCAGTACAGACTATGGGCTTTGGTCAAAAGTAGTGCACATAAGGAATAGGTTGCCATATGGGATGCAGGTCGAGAGAGAGTGTTTTTTTTATGCTAGCCTCTTAAGAAATATATCCCTCTAATATCTTTCCCAAGGGTGCTACATTCTATACTTTAAGTGCTGCGTTGATGGGGGCTAGTGTGCACAACTCACTACTTAATCCCCAAGACAAGGTGTTGAGGAGAGACTGTTCTTTCTCTCTCTTATTAACCTTAAGTGCTATCATCCATTTCTGATAATGGTGCATGAGGTAGAGTATGACGTTATGGGACGTATGATCAGTTATAGGGAGACAGCTTGACTACTCAGACTCATAGGGCTATCATATAGAAGGTGACTGTTGAAACAAGACAATTCCAGCCCTAACTAGATAGATGTCAATGTCATTGTGTCTGTGTGAATGAGGGCTGGGTCTGGGCCCTGGTCAAACGTAGTGAACTACATAGGGAATAGGGTGTCATTACATACAAACCCACAGTGATGTGAGGGGTGAAAGGTTATACAGTACCTGTAGGGAGATGTGGGCAGTGTTAGAGGTCAGGGGTTAGAGATGGTACAGTACCTGTAGGGAGATGTGGGCAGAGTTGCGTATCTTGGCGCTGGACAGCGCCAGGTAGGCATCTTTGCCCAGCAGGTGGACGGTAACGATCTTGTGGCACTTGTTTCCGGCGAAGCCAGGCAGACAGCGGCACACAGGCTCCCCAGCCATCACTAGACACTGGGCTCCGTTCTGACACTCTGACTGGTCACATGGGCTGGTCTGCAGCAGGATCATAGGGGGAGGGTTCTCGCAGAACAGACCACTACAGGATGACAGAGACAGATGTGTGGGTTAATATCACACTCAATTAAGCTGCCACACACACTCCACCATGGTCCCTCCCATCATGATTATACACACCCTGCACCACCCCACACTACCCTGCACCACCACATACCACCTTGCACCACCCTTCACCTCTCTGCACCACCAAATACCACCGAGCACACTGCACCATTCTGCACCACCCTGCACCACCAAAAACCACCCAGCACTCTGCACTACTCTGCACCACCCTGCACCACCAAACACCACTCTGCACAACTCTGCACCACCCTGCACCACCCTGCACCACTCTGCACCACCAAACGCCACCCAGCACCACTGCACCAATCTGCACCACTCTGCACCACCCTGCACCACCAAACACCACCCAGCACACTGCACCACTCTGCACCACTGCACACCACCCTGCACCACCAAACAGCACCCACCCCACACTGCAACGCAACACCCCGCACCACTCCACACCACCTTGCACCACCCTGCACCACCCACAACACCCCACATTGCATATCCAAGCAACACCCCACACTGCTCCACACCGCCCCACATCACCCTTACCTCCCTGCACCATCCTGCACTGCACGCCTCAGACTAGACAGCCAAGTGGAGGATAATAAAGCACCATCTGTAGCTCCTCACAGTCTGGTGTGTGTGTGTGTGTGTGTGTGTGGTGTGTGTGTGTGTGTGTGTGTGTGTGTGTGTGTGTGTGTGTGTGTGTGTGTGTGTGATCTGAGTGTGTGTGTGTGCTCTGCAGCTGGCCTGATGCTGTTACGGCACTGAGCCTACGTCAGCCTTTGCAGTAAGATCAGCCTGTGCGCGTGTGTGTCTGTGCTGTGTGTGGACTCACCTGAAGCCCTCTTTACACACACAGGTGTATCCATTGACAGCGTCCACACACTCGGCCCCGTGCTGACACTTGTTCTCCAGACAGTCGTTGTAGTCCTGCTCACAGTGCTCGCCTACATAGCCTGGTAGGCACTCACACCTGACACAGGAAATAAAGAGGTACAATGTTACAAAGGAAACAGTCTCTCTCTCTCTCTCTCTCTCTCTCTCTCTCTTGCTCTCTCTTGCTCTCTCTCGCTCTCTCTCGCTCTCTTTCTCTCCCTCCACCCTTCTCTCTCTTTCTCTCTCTCTCTACTCTCTCTTTCTCAATTCAATTCAATTTCAATTCTCTCTGAACATGTTATTCACATCCAATCACTTTTATTTCCTGAGAGGGAACTTCATGTATTGAACTCACTATATAAATGTACTCTTAACAACTGGCGCTGAACAGTTCTTCTTTCTGTGACTGAACTCTCTTTACTGCCTTAAACCCACTCTCTTGCTCTTTCTAACATAGAAAAACTGCAGTTCAACTGCAGTAGTGTGCTTTTAAACAGCACAGTCATGTACACTAGAGTTTGTTTTCCTCATAAAATAACAGGATATTAACATGTTGGAGGAACAGAACAGAACAGGACATAAACATGTTGGAGGAACAGAACAGGTTGTCCTGATGACAGGTCACTTCCTGTGGGCTGCCTCTGGTGACGTCTGACCTTTTGTAGTCTCGCCCCCCATCTGAGAGCTGCATGTCACTCACCTGTAGCCTTTGGTGAGGGGGAGGCACTTGGAGTCATGCTGGCAGGGGTCAAAGCCTTGCATACAGGGGTCCACTCCCTCCTCACATAGATCCCCTGGGAAGACACACACACACACACACACACACACACACACACACACACACACACACACACACACACACACACACACACACACACACACACACACACACACACACACACACACACACACAACACACACACAAGATAATAGAGAACAGAGAGATGGTGAGTTCATGGCCTGAAACGTCATTTTCCGACATACATAATACTAGCTAACGTCTGTCATGATTTGACTTAGTGCCTTATTGTGCGATTATTCTAGTGCATTGTATATATATGAGCCTGGGATTGTGTGTAATGTTGAGTGTTTTGTGATTTGTCCCATTGTATTATGATGGCTCCCTAAAGCACCATCATGGCTTTCTCAGCATTCAACAGTTGGGTCATGTTTATACTGCCGGCCTGCTCCACTCTCCCATAGAGTGGGGGTTGGGGGTTGAAACACATGTATTATATTGTGCTGTAATCTGCACGGAATACAGGGCTTTACCTGCCCAGGCAAGGCCCCATTGGAATCCACTAAATCACTGCCCGGCCAGTTCAATAAACCCTCTGTCTCTGTCCACCTGCTTGGCTAGATCTGCTCCTCTAACAGTGGGGTGGCTGGGGCTCATCCAGGATTTCACAGCACAGGCCTCTCCTCCATTGCTTTACCCTCCCCTCCCTCCCTCCTCAGGTCCTCTGCCTCTCCCTCATCCTGCAGCCAGCCCATATCCCAGTCTGTTACCCTCCCTTCTCTGCCAGGTCTGTTTCCTCTCCCTCATCCTGCAGCCTCGTGGTGGAGCCTTGGAGAAGCCTGCCCATATCCCAGCATCCCCAACAGCCCGCTGCGTTACCCTCCCTCCCTCCCTCTACTGCCAGGTCTGTTTCCTCTGCCTCTCCCTCATCCTGCAGCCTCGTGGTGGAGCCTTGGAGAAGCCTGCCCATATCCCAGCATCCCCAACAGCCCGCTGCGTTACCCTCCCTCCCTCCCTCTACTGCCAGGTCTGTTTCCTCTGCCTCTCCCTCATCCTGCAGCCTCGTGGTGGAGCCTTGGAGAAGCCTGCCCATATCCCAGCATCCCCAACAGCCCGCTGCGTTACAGAGGAAATCCACTCCAATTGGGATTCTATGGTGCATGTCTGAGTCTGCCTGTTCTCACTGCTCAAGCCTGGTTCTGGTTTCAATTGGTGGGAAGACCTGAAAGTCATTGGCTAAATGAGAATCAATATGTATCGTATTCGATATGAAAAATAAATAATTTCCCATCTAGTTAGCAGTAGTTCTGTTTTACAGGGGGAAAATAACATAAGGAGAAATACAGAGAAGGTGGGTAGAGAGAAAGAGACTGACCTTTTCCCATGTCAGATCTGGTCAGCTTGTATAGGAAGAAAGAGACTGATGTCAGATCGGTCAGCTTGTAAAGGAAGAAAGAGACTGATGTCAGATCTGTCAGCTTGTAAAGGAAGAAAGAGACTGATGTCAGATCTGTCAGCTCGTAAAGGAAGAAAGAGACTGATGTCAGATCTGTCAGCTTGTATAGGAAGAAGAGACTGATGTCAGATCTGTCAGCTTGTATAGGAAGAAAGAGACTGATGTCAGATCTGTCAGCTTGTATAGGAAGAAAGAGACTGATGTCAGATCTGTCAGCTTGTATAGGAAGAAAGAGAATGACCTTTTCCCATGTCAGATCTGTCAGCTTGTAAAGGAAGAAAGAGACTGACCTTTCCTATGTCAGATCGGTCAGCTTGTAAAGGAAGAAAGAGACTGACCTTTTCCCATGTCAGATCTGTCAGCTTGTAAAGGAAGAAAGAGAATGACCTTTTCCCATGTCAGATCGGTCAGCTTGTAAAGGAAGAAAGAGACTGATGTCAGATCTGTCAGCTTGTAAAGGAAGAAAGAGACTGATGTCAGATCTGTCAGCTTGTAAAGGAAGAAAGAGACTGATGTCAGATCTGTCAGCTTGTAATCTGTCAGCTTGAAGAAAGAGACTGACCTTTTCCCATGTCAGATCTGTCAGCTTGTAAAGGAAGAAAGAGACTGATCTGTCAGCTTGTAAAGGAAGAAAGAGAATGACCTTTTCCCATGTCAGATCTGTCAGCTTGTAAAGGAAGAAAGAGAATGACCTTTTCCCATGTCAGATCTGTCAGCTTGTAAAGGAAGAAAGAGAATGACCTTTTCCCATGTCAGATCTGTCAGCTTGTAAAGGAAGAAAGAGACTGATGTCAGATCTGTCTGCTTGTAAAGGAAGAAAGAGACAGACCTTTTCCCATATCAGATCTGTCAGCTTGTAAAGGAAGAAAAAGACTGATCTTTTCCCATGTCAGATCTGTCAGCTTGTAAAGGAAGAAAGAGACTAAAGGAAGAAAGAGAATCTTTTCCCATGTCAGATCTGTCAGCTTGTAAAGGAAGAAAAGAATGACTGATGTCAGATCTGTCAGCTTGTAAAGGAAGAAAGAGACTGACCTTTTCCCATGTCAGATCTGTCAGCTTGTAAAGGAAGAAAGAGACTGACCTTTTCCGATGTCAGATCTGTCAGCTTGTAAAGGAAGAAAGAGACTGATCTTTTCCCATGTCAGATCTGTCAGCTTGTAAAGGAAGAAAGAGACTGATGTCAGATCTGTCAGCTTGTAAAGGAAGAAAGAGACTGACCTTTTCCTATGTCAGATCTGTCAGCTTGTAAAGGAAGAAAGAGACTGATGTCAGCTTGTAAAGGAAGAAAGAGACTGACCTTTTCCCATGTCAGATCTGTCAGCTTGTAAAGGAAGAAAGAGACTGATGTCAGATCTGTCAGCTTGTAAAGGAAGAACGAGACTGACCTTTTCCCATGTCAGATCTGTCATCTTGTAAAGGAAGAAAGAGACTGATGTCAGATCTGTCAGCTTGTAAAGGAAGAAAGAGACTGATGTCAGATCTGTCAGCTTGTAAAGGAAGAAAGAGACAGACCTTTTCCCATGTCAGATCGGTCAGCTTGTAAAGGAAGAAAGAGACTGATGTCAGCTTGTAAAGGAAGAAAGAGACTGATGTCAGATCTGTCAGCTTGTAAAGGAAGAAAGAGACTGACCTTTTCCCATGTCAGATCTGTCAGCTTGTAAAGGAAGAAAGAGACTGATGTCAGATCTGTCAGCTTGTAAAGGAAGAAAGAGACTGACCTTTTCCTATGTCAGATCGACCTTTTCCCATGTCTTATAAAGGAAGAAAGAGACTGATGTAGAAGGAAGGAAGAAAGAGACTGATGTCAGATCTGTCAGCTTGTAAAGGAAGAAAGAGACTGACCTTTTCCCATGTCAGATCTGTCAGCTTATAAAGGAAGAAAGAGACTGATGTCAGATCTGTCAGCTTGTAAAGGAAGAAAGAGACTGACCTTTTCTTTTCAGATCCATGTAAAGGAAGAAAGAGACTGATCTGTCAGCTTATAAAGGAAGAAAGAGACTGATGTCAGATCTGTCAGCTTGTAAAGGAAGAAAGAGACTGACCTTTTCCCATGTCAGATCGGTCAGCTTGTAAAGGAAGAAAGAGACTGACCTTTTCCCATGTCAGATCTGTCAGCTTGTAAAGGAAGAAAGAGACTGATGTCAGATCTTTTAAAGGAAGAAAGAGACTATGTCAGATCTGTCAGCTTGTAAAGGAAGAAAGAGACTGACCTTTTCCTATGTCAGATCGGTCAGCTTGTAAAGGAAGAAAGAGACTGACCTTTTCCCATGTCAGATCTGTCAGCTTGTAAAGGAAGAAAGAGACTGACCTTTTCCCATGTCAGATCTGTCAGCTTGTAAAGGAAGAAAGAGAGAGTGGAAGGTTTATGTAGATGTCTCATGGTCCTGATCAACTTGTAAAGGAAGAAAGAGGTCCAGACCACCTTTTCCCATGTCAGATCGTGGTCAGCTTGTAAAGGAAGAAAGAGCACCACATGTAACAGCTCGTAAAGGAAGAAAGAGACTGATGTCAGATCTGTCACTTGTATAGGAAGAACGAGACTGATGTCAGACATGTCAGATCTGTCAATGTCCACTGTCACTGAAGAAAGAGAATGACCTTTTCTGTCCCTGTCACTAAAGGAAGAAAGAGCTGACCTTTTCCCATGTCAGATCTGTCACAGAGGAAGAAAAGATGAGCTCATATTGATCTGTCAGCAGAGGAGTAAAGAAAGAGACTGACCTTTTCCCATGTCATCGGTCAGCTTGTAAAGGAAGAAAGAGGTCAACCATCTGCCAATTGAAGAAAGAGACTGATGTCAGATCTTGTAAAGGAAGAAAGAGACTGACCCCATGTCAGATCTAAAGGAAGAAAGAGACTGACCTTTTCCCATGTCAGATCTCAGCTTGTCCTTTTCCCTCAGATCTGTCAGCTTAATGTTCCATGTCAGGTCAGCTTGTAAAGGAAGAAAGAGACTGACCTTTTCCCATGTCAGATCTGTCAGCTTGTAAAGGAAGAAAGAGACTGATGTCAGGCCTTGTAAAGGAAGAAAGAGACTGACCTTTCTCAGATCTGTCAGCTTGTAAAGGAACTAATGTTCAGCTAAAGGAAGAAAGAGTCTATGTCAGGCCTTGTAAAGGAAGCAAGATGACTTTTCCCATATCAGATCTGTCAGCTTGTAAAGGAAGAAAAAGATGGTCCTGGTCCTTGTAAAGGAAGAAAGAGACATGCCAGCCTGTAAAGGAAGAAGAGAATGTAAAGGAAGAAAGAGACTGAGATGTGGGAAGGAAGAAAGAGACTGACCTTCTCTCAGATCGGTCAGTCTAAAGGAAGAAAGAGACTGGTCAGCTTGTAAAGGAAGAAAGAGACTGATGTCTAAAGGAAGAACAGGCCAGCAAGATAGGAAGAAAGAGACTGACCTTTTCCCATGTCAGATCTCTCTAGTCTAATGGTCCTGATCCATGTCAGATCCAGCTTGTAAAGGAAGAAAGAGACTGACCTTTCCCCCATGTCAGATCTGTCAGCTTGTAAAGGAAGAAAGAGAGAGTGGAAGGTTTATAGATGTCTCATGGTCCTGATAACCAGGAGGGTCCAGACCACTTAACCCAGATAGAGGCACCACATGTCACACTCTAGTCTAATGGTCACTGGTCCACAGGCCACACACACACACACACTCTCACATTCTAATGGTCCTGGTCACACACACAGCAACACACACACACTCTCTCTAGTCTAATGGTCCTGGTCACACATGGCCACCAAGATGCAGTTTTTCTCTCAGAGTCTAATGGTCTGGTCTACAGCAGCCAGAAAGAGGCTGGTCATCTCTCTAGTCTAGAGGGTCAACCAACCTGCCACAGGCCAGCAAGATGCATTCCTCTCTCTCATAATGTTCCCAGGGTCTAATGGTCCTGGTCCACAGGCCAGCAAGATACTTTCTCTCTCTAGACTAATGTTCCTGGTCTACAGGCCAGCAAGATGCTTTCTCTCTCTAGTCTAATGGTCCTGGTCCACATGCCAGCAAGATGCTTTCTCTCTCTAGTCTAATGGTCCTGGTCTACAGGCCAGCAAGATGCTTTCTCTCTCTAGTCTAATGGTCCTGGTCCACAGGCCAGCAAGATGCTTTCTCTCTCTAGTCTAATGGTCCTGGTCCACAGGCCAGCGAGATGCTTTCTCTCTCTATTCTAATGGTCCTGGTCTACAGGTCAGCAACATGCTTCCTCTCTCTAGTCTAATGGTCCTGGTCCACAGGCCAGCAAGATGCTTTTTCTCTCTAGTCTAATGGTCCTGGTCTACAGGCCAGCAAGATGCTTTCTCTCTCTAGTCTAATGGTCCTGGTCCACAGGCCAGCAAGATGCTTTCTCTCTCTAGTCTAATGGTCCTGGTCCACAGGCCAGCGAGATGCTTTCTCTCTCTATTCTAATGGTCCTGGTCTACAGGCCAGCAAGATGCTTCCTCTCTCTAGTCTAATGGTCCTGGTCCACAGGCCAGCAAGATGCTTTTCTCTCTAGTCTAATGGTCCTGGTCCACAGGCCAGCAAGATGCTTTCTCTCTCTAGTCTAATGGTCCTGGTCCACAGGCCAGCAAGATGCTTTTTCTCTCTAGTCTAATGGTCCTGGTCCACAGGCCAGCAAGATGCTTTCTCTCTCTAGTCTAATGGTCCTGGTCCACAGGCCAGCAAGATGCTTTTTCTCTCTAGTCTAATGGTCCTGGTCCACAGTCCAGCAAGATGCTTTCTCTCTCTAGTCCAATGGTCCATGTCCACAGGCTCTCTAGTCTACACCATGTAGTCACAGTCTTAGATTTGTCTCTGGAGCACACAGACGTCTAATTGCTGGGTTAGCCTGAGGACTTCCCCCGGAGCCGGCCTGTGACCGCTTCTTCACATGGCCGCGTGAGCTGTAAGCCGCTGGCCCAGGGGCCCACATGCCCACACTGGGGGGTTAGCTGTGTGTGGCAGGCTGCTGGCAGGGTGTCGCTCTACTGGCTGCCTCTCTGCTGCCAGCCTCTAGCCCCATTAGACCATAGACCCTCTGTGTTCTGTGCTCTGGTCCCAGGGGAGGCTGGGCCTGGGAAGGTCGTGGCACGGCCAGGCCTACAAGGCATGCGGTGGTAATGACAGGGTTGGTGCGCGTGGAGCAGCTGCTCAGATCAGCACCCTCCCTTCCTTGTGACGGGCAGGTGATGGTGGCGACTGCCCATGATGCCTGACTGAGGAGATGCCCGCAGCTGCTGCCCCACATGCTCACTGCAGAGAGAGCCTGGCCAGTCTCTCACCAATACTGGCTGGTTACACTCAGAACTGCACTGTGCTTGGGCTGAACTCACTGGACTGTGCAGGGCTGTAGGGCAGCAGGGCAGCAGCAGCCCCCCCCCATTCAGAAAAACTGTCCATTTTAGACTAGCAGAAAAAAACACATTATTTGGTTTATTTAGGTGCACTTTTAGAGTTTAGGATTTTGTCTATGTTGAAGCTAACCTTTATCTTTCTGTGGTTGCATCATTTTTTAGGGTGGGCAATATAACAGCATGAGTTGATAATAAGTGTATTACAGTAGGTTAAGAAGTGTATTACAGTAACATAAGAAGTGTATTACAGTAACATAAGAAGTGTATTACAGTAGGTTAAGAAGTGTATTACAGTAACATAAGAAGTGTTTTACAGTAGGTTAAGAAGTGTATTACAGTAACATACGGAACCAAATTTCGGTAATCCAACCAGTTGAAAATGTGTGTTGGTACTAAATGAATATGATGTCAGTTCGGTTGGCGTCTGAGACATGATTACTGATGATCGCACGACATAAACTGTATCTTGGAAAGTCGCACGTTCTAGTTATCAGATTCACATGGAATTGTTGTGCAATTTAAATGTTTAAATATGAAAATATTTGTGAAAAGATTGAATGTAAGTTTTAGCTTGTTAAATGAGAGAACGGTTTATCATAGAGAAACTCTGCTCACTCAGAGGCACCGCCCAAGTGAACAGACATGGGTTATAAACTACGAAACACGGCCCTCTCTCCCAATCCTATATAAGCCCCTTGACGAAAATGTAACTTTCTGTTCCAAGGACGTGTGGACTTGAGGTCCCTACGTTGAAAGGACAAAGACCACCTACAGAACTAAGCCAACCTTAGAGAACCTAACAAATTTAGCATAGAATTTCAATGTGAAGGTGACGAATTTCGACTATACCAGCCAGAATATAGCATGAGCATATAGCATGGCAACTTGGTATGAACTTTGAACCCTTATTCACTAAAGAAGTGATACCTCCTAGCCATTGCATTAGCGCAGCAACTGTAGACGTGGGCTAGGAGAGGACGGACAGAGTATCTGTCTACCACATGACGACGGTACTACCAAGTATCCAGTTTACCACCAGAGACATTCTTCAAAGGACAAGAGATCCCTGTTGGGCAACCCGGCCTACTATCTACGACCAAGCTACCGAAGCGCAGCTCAGAGTAAATATTTATTGCATTTTCCTTGTTCAAATGGGCGGTAATTTAGAATGCAAAATATACTGTATTTACAATAGCATAGCTTCTCCCTTTGTTACTCAGTCTTCCCGCTCTTTCATTCAAAACCCAACCCCCTTTCTCTGTGTAACCAGCCGTCATATCTGCTCCGTCCACCAGGGACGTTTTCCTTTATGACATAATTTGTAATCAATGTATGATTCATTCTGTTTCGATGTAATTCTGTGTGATTATTTAGGTATTTAGTAAATAAATTATTAAACCAAATGTTGTATTGCTGATTCAACTTGTTAGCCAGGGTTCGTGAAGATAACCAAGAATTTACAACTTCAGTTGAGACTAAATAAAGTGACGATTAAATATTGACTCCTATTGAGGTAAAAGACTACCAGGTCTTTAAGAGTTTATTCGGAAGATAACAGCTCTATAAACATTATTTTGTGGTGCCCCGACTTTCTAGTTAATTATTTACCTGATTAGCTTAATCAAGTAATATTAATTACAGAGAAATTGTTTTATAGAATAGCATGTCATATCACTTAATCCGGCATAGCCATAGACACGACAAGCATAAGAAGTGTATTACAGTAACATAAATAGTGTATTACAGTAACATAGGAAGTGTATAAGTGTATAGGATAAGAAGTGTATTAAACTATCATAAGATAGTTCTGTGATCTGTGACCTGCCAAATAACATCTTTTTTTTTTTTAATTATGAGGCTAGTAGGCTATTATTCCACTCTCTGCATGAATTCATTTGTCTGCATGTCTAATCGATATTTTGATAAAATGTGTATCATACCTATGAAGTTTGGGGGGCAGAAGCAGGTATAGTTGTTTATGCTGTCCACACAGGTAGAGTTGTTCTCACAGTCATTGTCCTCACAATCGTCAGGATTCACCTCACACTGCAGACCCTCGTACCCAGGAGGACACGTACAGCTTGGGAGGAGAGAGACAGGATAGCAGTCACACTGCAGACCCTCGTACCAAGGAGGACACATACAGCTTGGGAGGAGAGAGACAGGATAGCAGTCACACTGCAGATACCCAGGAGGACACGCAGCTTGGGAGAGAGAGACACACTGCAGACCCTCGTACCCAGGAGGACACGTACAGCTTGGGAGGAGAGAGACAGGATAGCAGTCACACTGCAGACCCTCGTACCCAGGAGGACACGTACAGCTTGGGAGGAGAGAGACAGGATAGCAGTCACACTGCAGACCCTCGTACCCAGGAGGACACGTACAGCTTGGGAGGAGAGAGACAGGATAGCAGTCACACTGCAGACCCTCGTACCCAGGAGGACACATACAGCTTGGGAGGAGAGAGACAGGATAGCAGTCACAGATAGTTAGTTAGGACACTGCCAGAGTCATGGAAGTGTACTGGGTTTCATTCCACTTCACTTCAAATTCACGCTCCAGATGCCCTCTGCTCTGTGGCCCTGGCCCATCTATTAAGGACTAATGCCCTTTGAAAGCCTAAGACCTGCACTTCAATTTGAATAACAACAAGGGTAGAACTCCAGTGACATTTGAAATGTAATGTAATCAGGTCTGTCTGTGAATTCAATAACTCCAATTAGACGTGTGTCCCTGTAAGATCCTATGTGGAAGAGCATTCATCAAGCTTTAATAACTAAATGTCGTGTGGAATCGGTAGACCGCTTAACTCTGGCATCACACTAGCTCTGTCACTCTCTCTCTTGTCTGTTATGCCCGCCTTCCCTAGCTGGCCTGGCTGTGCTGTGCGAGACGGGTGGCACAGGGTTGGCATCATGGGTGCGGTGTGGTGGGCAGGCTCTCAGCAGAGCAAGGAGAGATAAGCGTCACTAGTGAGATGAGTAGCTTTATCAAACGCCTGTTGTTCTTTGAAGGCCAGCAGCTTCTGATTCAACATGACCCCGAGGAGATGAGTGATTGTGATGTCCTTTAGCAGTTCTCCAGAGGGACTGACTGGGGGCTGTAAGTAGAGAGGGGATATACAAAGCTCCTGTAAGAGGCCTCAAGGTTGCGACCCCTGGAAAGAGTGACATCATAGTGACTCAAGGAGATGAACCTTTGTGTCGGTGCATAGCTAGAACAGATACAGGCTTTGTAGTGAGGTCATGCTGTAAAGGCCTTAATCTGCTATATCAAAAGGCTGAGGAGAGATCCCACATGTGGATCATTGATGAGACAGACAGCTAGGGTTGGTTGATTGGTGTTTAAAGGCCGAACAGTGAACAATGAAAGAGAGGAGAGTGTGGCAGTAGTCTGGCCCCAAGCCTGATGAGGAACAACACCAGCATGGACCATGGGTTCTCACAGAGTCACTCACACACTTGGAACAACACTGCTGCCTGCATGTTACTCCTCTGTCTGCCCCACTATATAGGGAATAGTGTGCCATTTCAGACGGCCTCTCTGTGTGGTGTGTGGAGAGAGTAGTGGGTAGTGGGTACCTGAACTGGTCCTCTTGGCCTGGGATCACGTGGCAGGTCCCTCCATTGGCACAGGGGAAACTGATGCAGGCGTTGATGGATATCTCACAGTTCTGTCCCTGGAAGGGAGGAGGGAGGGAGGGGAAGAGAGAGAGGGGTGTGAAACAAAGAGACTCAGGGGGTATGCTAGCAGACCTTACTAAATAAATAAATCAAAACAGGAACATTTTACATTTGGCTACAAATGAAAAAAATAAATGATCTCAGCAGAGAAAAATGTCCTCTGTGTGCTACCTACATCCCCCCACTATAATCCCCATACGTTAATGAAGACAGCTTCTCCATCCTGGAGGAGAAAATCAATCATTTCCAGGCCCAGGGACATGTACTAGTCTGTGGCAACCTAAATGTCAGAACTAGACAAGAACCTCACACCCATATTAAGAAATGCTATAGCTAGAAGGAAAGTAGTGTGGAAACCTAACAAAAAACAATTAGGAAACAACAAATCAATCCCTTTCAGACAACTTCCAGGACAAAATGTTCCACTGTAATAGTAAAGGTGTAAACTTGGCAGTAGAAAACCTAAACAGTTTATTTGACCTCTCAGCTTCCCTATCAAATCTAAATATTTCAAACGGAAAATCGAAGAAATGAACCACAATGACAAATGGTTTGATGAAGAATGCAAAAACCTAAGAAAGAAATTGAGAAACCTGTCCAATCAAAAACATAGAGACCCAGAAAACCTGAGCCTACACCTTCACTATGGTGAATCCAGAAACTATAGAAAAATAAGGAATAGCAGGTCAGAAATCAGCTCTATGTAATTGAAAAATCCATAGACTCTAACCACTTCTGGGAATACTGGAAAACACTAAACAAAAACAACATCATCCTTGGCTCTGGCATCTTTCCCAATATTTGGAAGCAAGGACTGATCACCCCAATCCACAAAAGTGGAGACAAATTTGACCCAATAACTACCGTGGGATATGCGTCAACAGTAACCTTGGGAAAATCCTCTGCATTATCATTAACAGCAGACTCGTTCATTTCCTCAGTGAAAATAATGTACTGAGCAAATGTCAAATTGGCTTTTTACCAAATTACTGTACAACAGACCACGTATTCACCCTGCACACCCTAATTGACAAACAAACATACCAAAACAAAGGCAAAGTCTTCTCATGCTTTGTTGAATTAAAAAAAGCCTTCGACTCAATTTGAAATGAGTATCTGCTATACAAACTGATGGAAAGTGTTCTTGGGGGAAAAACATACAACCTTATAAAATCCATGAACACAAACAACAAGTATGCAGTTTAAATTGTAAAAAAAAACACACATTTCTTTCCACAGGGCCGTGGGTGAGACAGGGATGCAGTTTAAGCCCCAACCTCTTCAACATATATATCAACGAATTGGAGAGGGCACAAGAAGTGTCGGCAGCACCCGGCCTCAGCCTACTAGAATATGAAGTCAAATGTCTACTGTTTACTGATGATCTGGTGCTTCTGTCCCCAACCAAGGAGGGCCTACAGCAGAACCTAGATCTTCTGGACAGATTATGTCAGACCTGGGCCCTGACAGTACATCTCAGTAAGACTAAAATAATGGTGTTACAAAAAAGGTCCAATTGCCAGGACCACGAACACAAATTCCATGTAGATACCGTTGCCCTAGAGCACACAAACATCTATACATATCTCGGCCTAAGCATCAACGCCACAGGTAACTTCCACAAAGCTGTGAACGAGCTCAGAGACAAGGCAAGGGCCTTCTATGCCACAAAAAGAACATAAAACTTGACATACCAATGAGGATCTGGCTAAAAATAATTGAATCAGTTACAGAACCCATTGCCCTTTACGGTTGTGAGGTCTGGGGTCCGCTCACCAACCAAGAATTCACAAAATGGGACCAACACCAAATTGAGACTCTGCATGCAGAATTCTACAAAAATATCCTCTGTGTACAAGGTAAAATACAACATAATGCATGCAGAGCAGAATTAGGTTGATACCAGCTAATGATCAAAATCCAGAAAAGAGCTGTTCAATTCTACAACCACCTAAAAGGAAGCGATTCCCAAACCTTCCATAACAAAGCCATCCCCTACAGAGAGATGAACCTGGAAAAGAGTCCCTAAGCAAAGCTGGACCTGGGGCTCTGCTCACAAACAGACCCCACAGAGCCCCAGGACAGCAACACAATTAGACAAAACCAGATATCGAGAAAACTAAAAGATAATTACTTGACACATTGGAAATAATTATTTAAAAAAAATAGCAAACTGGAATCCTATAATTGAGAAACGCCACCATAGGCAGACCTGGCTCTTTAGAGAAGACATGCTATGTACACACTGCCCACAAAATTAGGTGGAAACTGAGCTGCACTTCCTAACCTCCTGCCAAAGAGAGACACATATTTCCCTCAGATTACACAGATCCACAAAGAATTCAAAAACAAATACAAGTTTGATAAACTCCCATATCTAATGGGTGAAGTACCACAGTGTGCCATCACAGCAGCAATATTTGTGACCTGTTGCCACAAGAAAAGGGCAACCAGTGAAGAACAAACACCATTGTAAATACAATCAATATTTCTGTTTATTTATTTTCCCTTTTGTACTATTTGCACATAATTTGCACATAATGTGTAATGTCTATATTATTTTGGAACTTCTGTGAGTGTAATGTTTACTGTCAGTTTTTATTGTTAATTTGACTTTTGTTTATTACCTAGTTCACTTGCTTTAGCAATGTAAACATATGTTTCCCATGCCAATAAAGCCCTTAAATTGAAATTGAAATTGAGAGAGATGGAGAGGTGTGAGACTGTGTCTGTCTATCACGATGGAGTAGAGCAGTGGTCACCAACCTTTTCTGATTCAAGATCAAGATCACTTTCTGAGTCAATATTCAAGCTGAGATCTGCTGCTCAGATTTTTTAAAACATGGCTTAAAAGTGTAAGCCTATGCAACATTAACCAATTAAACACAGTTCTGTAGCAATGAGGTTTATGCAGTAGGCTATAGGCCCAATACATTACCACTGCATATACTGGTTATAGACCAGTCCATTATTTCCAAGGTAATGTACAGAATGTCTGCATTTATCACTTACATATTGGCTATGCTTGAATTGCCCTGCCAATGTTATTTTGCTCAGACCAATTAGGAATTATATTTAAACAATGTAGGTATATGATCACACTGGTAATATATAATTTATTGTATTACTTGTGAGGGACAGCTGAGTGAGCTTAATATTTTTTGGGATGGCCTGCATCTGATGGTCAATCTGAGGGGAGGGAGGAGCAGTGGTGAGGCTGCCTCTCACCCGACTCACCGTCCCTCCGCTCTCCTCCCTCCGCTCTCCCTCCCTCCACTCTCCCTCCCTTCGCTCTCCCTCCCTCCACTCTCCCTCCCTCCGCTGTCCCTCCCTCTGCTCTCCCTCCCTCCGCTCTCCCTCCCTCCGCTCTCCCTCCCTCTGCTCTCCCTCCCTCAGCTCTCCCCCCCTCCGC